>NC_059210.1:44475110-44572610 GCF_020615455.1 Coregonus clupeaformis | reverse complement strand
TAGTAAGATAGACAAGAAGATGCAGGACTGTTAGGTAAGAGATGTTATGTCATCTGTCATAAGGGTGACATAGGGTGACATAAGACATTATTTTAATATTATTCCGTGCCAGCTAGCGAGCATCTCTC
Source organism: Coregonus clupeaformis (assembly GCF_020615455.1). Taxonomy (NCBI): domain Eukaryota; kingdom Metazoa; phylum Chordata; class Actinopteri; order Salmoniformes; family Salmonidae; genus Coregonus; species Coregonus clupeaformis. Next base: position 44,572,482 of record NC_059210.1, on the reverse strand, counting down.
ATATGCAGATGTGAAGATAAGAGAACTAGCTGGTGTAGAAATAACTCTGTTACATAATCACACACACACACACACACACACACACACACACAGACACAAACTGCTCATTGCCAGTGTCAGAGTCTTTGATGTGCAGCAGGAATCTCAGGAAACTGAACACTGACAGTGTATGTGTGTATATACTCGGGAGGAGGGTTATACTGTATATCTCTTGTCAGGATGTAAGAACCCACAAATTAACAGTATTAATGTCTGAAGTTGAGAAATACCTAGGATCTTAATTTGAGCCAGTTTGCAACAGCTGGAAAATAATGAAAATGTGAATTATTATGTGGATTATAATTATTGGAATTTCTTTGTAGGGGTTTATACATTTCTTAGGGCAAATCAAGTCTGACATTTTAAAGTGGAAATTACTAAATGTTTAAAGTGTAAAGATACCTCTCTCTCCATCTGTCCATCTCTCCAGTCAGAGGTATTGTATGTGTAATCCCGAGGTGGTGCAGCAGTTCCATAACCCAGACACCATCTTCATCCTGGCCTTTGCTGTGGTCCTCCTCAACACTGACATGTACTCCCCTAACATCAAACCTCAACGCAAGATGGGCCTCGACGACTTCATACGCAACTTACGAGGTGACTGGGTGTCTGTGTGTCTGTCTCTGTGTTGTCTATAAACAGGGCCTAGCTTGATAGGGGGGTTAGGTCTTTTTCTCCCGTCAGTGTGAGTTTTGAGCCTACTGATAAAATAAATATTTAAAATAATACAAACCCCATGGTGATATTTTTGTGACAGTGTGTGCCTGTGTGTGTGTGTGTGTGTGTATGTGTGTGTGTGTTTATGAGTGTGACTCAGTATAATGAGCTGCAGAAGCCTTGCAACATTTATGACAGCGTTTCTGAGCTTGGTGTTAGAGACTAGAGACACTGGAGTGGTTATTTATAGAACTGACACGCAAACCCGCACAGATGCACACACAATGCTTTGAATATTTTAATACAACACAGTGCCATTTTTGTCTGGACTGGCACATATCATTAGAGTGGCAGGATCAGGTCTGGTGAGTCTAGAGAACACACCAAACCAGGGGACAAGAGAGAGAGAGGGTTGGGTGCAGGAACATCACTAACTCCTCTCCTCATGTTCTACTGGGGATGGGGCTTCGCTCCTGACTGGAACACAACACAAGGTTTCCCTCTAGTGGTGAGATAGAGCCACAGCATATCTACTGCTGACAGATATGAGTGCTACTAACACCAGCCACTCCTGTCCTGTCTTGCAAAGAGTCTAAACCAGGGATGGAGTAAATTCAGCTATTACTTTATTTTCTGAATTCCCTCTCTAGTTCCTCCTGTGTGACTAGTAGTGTGTGTCCCTGTTTCCTCAGGAGTGGACGACGGAGCAGACATCCCCAGGGAGATGGTGGCAGGGATATATGAGAGGACCCAGCAGAGAGAGCTACGCTCCAACGAAGACCACGTCACCTACGTCAGCCGTGTGGAACAGTCCATACTGGGCATGAAGACTGTGAGTGTGTTGGGTTTGGGTGTGTGTGTGTCAGATAGCGAGAGAGAGAGAGAGAGAGAGAGAGAGAGAGAGAGAGAGAGAGAGAGAGAGAGAGAGATACAGAGAGAGAGAGAGAGAGAGAGAGAGAGAGAGAGAGAGAGAGAGAGAGAGAGAGAGAGAGAGAGAGAGAGAGAGAGAGAGAGAGAGAGAGAGGTGCATGTGTGTGTTGTGTGTCTGAAAGAGAGATGGAGAGAGAGTGAGATAGAGTTTGAGGGAGAGGTGTGTATCTGTGTGTGAGAGAGCGGTGAGTGTGTGTGTGTTAACCCCATGGTGTGTGTGTGTGTTAACCTCATGGTGTGTGTGTTAAGCCCATGGTGTGTGTGTTAACCTCATGGTGTGTGTGTTAAGCCCATGGTGTGTGTGTTAACCTCATGGTGTGTGTGTGTTAACCTCATGGTGTGTGTGTTAAGCCCATGGTGTGTGTGTTAACCTCATGGTGTGTGTGTGTTAACCTCATGGTGTGTGTGTTAAACCCATGGTGTGTGTGTTAACCTCATGGTGTGTGTGTGTTAAGCCCATGGTGTGTGTGTTAACCTCATGGTGTGTGTGTTAAGCCCATGGTGTGTGTGTATTTCTTTGTAGATCCTGTCTGTGCCCCACCGTAGGCTGGTGTGCTGCTGTCGTCTGTTCGAGGTGGCAGACTTCAACAAACCTCTGAAACAGAAACTGGCCAACACCCAGAGAGAGGTGTTCCTGTTCAACGACCTCATACTGGTGAGAACACACACAAGCACACACGCACGCACGCACACGTGTAGCGTTATTTTGTGTACTCACAGTGTGTGTTTGTGTACTGATGGTATAGCTAATGTTCATTCTGATATCTCCTCACACAGATCCTGAAGTTGTGTCCCAAGAAGAAGACTTCTGCCTCCTACACCTTCTGCAAAGCCATGGGTCTACTGGGCATGCAGTTCCACCTCTTCAGCAACGAATGTAATTACTATACTACCATTACTACTACTGCTACTATACTATAACACTGTACTGCTACATACATAGCTAACTATGATGAGCTGTGACATTGTTTGTCCAGAGTCCAGACTATGCCAATGGCATCACCTTTTTACTTACATAGCTAACTGTGTGTGTGTGTGTGTGTGTGTGTGTGTGTGTGTGTGTGTGTGTGTGTGTGTGTGTGTGTGTGTGTGTGTGTGTGTGTGTGTGTGTCCAGACTATGCTCATGGCATCACCATGTTGAGTCCGTTCTCGTCAGAGAAGAAGCAGGTGGTGAGTTTCTGTTCCCCCAGTGGAGAGGAGCTCAGGAAGTTCACAGAGGAGCTACGAGAGTCTATCACTGAGGTCAATGAGATGGAACAGATACACATCCAATGTGAGCACCCACCCACACACAAACAAACACACCCACACACACACACACACACAGACACACACACACACACACACACACACACACACACACAATATGTATATGGTCATATATCACTGTCTGCAGGGGAGCTGGAGAGAGAACAGGGGGTGCAGACTCATACCCCCCACACCAACGGAGGACAGATGGGCACACTCAGTCGACACACAGGATCCCCCACAGGTAACAAACAAACACTAAGTTAGCGACTAGCATCCACACATCACGCTGTCTGTGTCACTTTTGTGTTTCTGCCCTCAGCCCAGCAAGATCTGTATGACAAGACTGGCAACAACACTGTGGAGGTGAGTCACATACACACTGTGTGTTTGTTGTTAGCAAAGATACAGACAGGTGAGGAGTAAGGAGACCCTCGTCAGCTCCCTCCAGCTCTGTGTGACTCAGAGCGACACAGCTACAACTGTAGGGCTAGCTTTAACCTTCAGCCTTCTGCTAACAGGGGCCAGTAATTAGCTATTAGCCACCTGCTAATGCAGGGTTAGCTATTAGCCTCGCTAGTGGGGGGTTAGCTATTAGCTATTAGCCTCCTGCTAGTGGGGGGTTAGCTATTAGCTATTAGTCTCCTGCTAACAGAACATTTGCTTCCCAGCCATCATACGCTTTTCCAAGCCCTGCTGGCTTGCTAGAAAACAATTTCCATGGCCAGACTCAGGGTTGATGCGTGATGCTGTGTCTGTGTCTGTGTCTGTGTCTGTGTCTGTGTATGCATGCATGTGATCCTCTGTAGCTCAATTGGTAGAGCATGACGCTTGTAACGCCAGGGTAGTGGGTTTGATCCCCGGGACCACCCATACGTAAAAATGTATGCACACATGACTGTAAGTCGCTTTGGATAAAAGTGTCTGCTAAATGGCATATTATATTATTATTATTATATTATGTGTATGAATCAAGCCCAGTTCCTCCACTCTAAATGCCCTCTCTACAGAACTAGCAGCCCCCATCCCAACCTCCCCACCAACCCCTAACTCTTAGTCAGTCCTTTAGAGTTGCATATATCTGGGCGGCAGGTAGCATAGTGGTTAAGAGCGTTGGGCCAGTAACCGAAAGGTCACTGGTTGAATCCCCAAGCCGACTAGGTGAAAAATCTGTCAATGTGCCCTTGCTCCTGTAAGTCGCTGCGGATAAGAGCGTCTGCTAAATGACTAAATGTAAAAATCTTTGTTAGGGAGACACTGAAACGTCCCTCGACCCAAACACAAGTGTGTCTCTGAGCTGGTGTGTGTACATGCGTGTGCTCGCTCCCTGCATGCCTGCATGCTGCCAGTGTGTCTAACCCACCAGAGGGCTGCTGTAGGCTGCATTCAGGCTGGTAACTCCTCATGCCATTCTCTGGCTGTTTCTAAACTAGGTGTCAATTCACAATAGGCTGCTGCAGACCTACCACATGACCCAGCCCAGCCCTGATAGGCTGCTCCAGACCTACCATGTGGCCAGTCCCGACTCCACCCAACTGGCTCTGGCAGAACCCCTGGCAATGCTTAGCCCCACCCACCCTGGAGAACTCCGCCCAGACACCCTCATTCAATGCCAGCAGATCGTCAAGGTGATTGTCATGGACCAGAGCGGCCAGGGGCGAATGGAAGCCTTCCTCAGCCAAGGAAGCCCCGCCTCCCACCACCGCCTCATCCAATCAGCGATGTCCACACCAGTACGGATCAGAGAGGGATCTGAGCCCCCTCTGCCTCCTCCTCCTCCCCCCTACAACCACCCCCACCAGTACTGTCCCCCCGACTCCCCCTGCCCCCTTCCACACACCCTTCCTCACCCCCTACGTAGACGCAACTCTAGTGGTTCCCGCAGCCTCGTCTGACACATGGCCCCTGATCCTACCACACCTAATCCTGCATCCTCTGACCTTTTGTTAAACAATGATGTGTGGGAGAAACACACACAACACAAACACTCATATACGAAGATAGAGAGAGAAAGGGTGAGACGAGGAAGGGAGGAAGAGAAAGAGGGAGGTAAGGAAGTCAGCTGAGAGAGAGGGAATAAGCCGATATATAGAGTGGGAGAAAATGGAGAGGATTCAAATCAATATAAATTCAAAGTCATCTAATGATGTAATGTGTATTTTTGAATATGATGTAGTTTTGACAACATTTCTAAAGATAGATTTTCTAATCTGACAGCTCTTGTCACAGTGTCATCTGTACATATCTATATCTGTACCTGGCTTTAGGAAGAACGCTCTAGGATGCCCCTCCCACCCCCTAATCCCTGACTCTAACCCTGCCCTGATATCACACAGCTGAGGCAACAAAAGGAACTCCTCTCAGTGAATGGAACTGTCTGGAGCTGTCTGGACATAGAAACATGTCATCTCTATCCTCCTTGGCACTCTGTGTTTTGTGTTATAAGATGATAATGAGATGTTAATAATACTTTTGATCCTGAATAAGTGAGTATGTCAGAGCAGCAGGGAGTGAAGACAGTTTCTCCTGAGTCCTGGTTTACAAATTATTACAATCTGTATCTCTGTTCATAATGTCTGACTGGGAGTGTGTGGGAGTGTGTGTGCATGTGAAAGTATGAGGGTGTGCCAGTGTGTGAGTGTGAAAGGGGGTGTGTGTGTGCTTGTTTGCAGGCATGTGCAAATACCATTGTTATAGTCTCTGAGGTTTTGTTACATGGGTCCAAGCCTCACACTCAGGGAAACACCAGTACTGATGACAATCTTATTTGATCAGCTACTATTGTCAACTTTCAATCTTATTGGTTAATAATGTTCTAATATTCATATGATTAGTTCATAAAAACATTAACGTTTAATCGTATTAATTGATCATGTTCTAACATTCTATCTTATTAGTCCTGTTGAATATTCAGTCTCACGTTGTGAATCCCTATTATCCATTCTCACATGATTAACCTGTTCTACTCTTCACTGGACTGCATGTCACACAGGGATGTAAATTATATACACAATCAGTACACGCACGCACGCACGCACGCGCACACACACACACACACACACACACACACACACACACACACACACACACACACACACACACACACACACACACACACACAGAGCATTAAACCAGAGAATGACTTAAGATATTTATCAGAATATTGAATATGTTTCATTATTATTACTGATTGTTGTAACATTCTTCCTTCCCCTCTCTCTGAGGGCTGTGACACGTGGTGACCCACTGAGGCTGTCCTCTAAGTGTTGCACCATATTTTTGGAGTATATCAGAATACTGGATATGTGTATATAGGTGATATATAGATTTAATATAGAAATAATGGATGCAGTGCTGATGTGTGTATTTATGTATTTGTACAGAGGGGAGGACATTGTATTTAGCTTGGAAGAGAAAACAAATCTATTTGTTTTTCAGACTATAGGGGCAACAGAACCCCACTGTTACCTTTGGAGACAGAACAGGCAGTCCAGTTACCATGGAAACACGCACAGAGATGACACATCTACATGATGACTTCACTACATTATCATAGTTAGAGTTATACTGTAGCTTTGATCGCGCTAGCGTTAGCATTAGATGGTTTAGTGGAAAACAAGCAGGAATCATAGTAGACATTTTAGCATGTTCTAAAGTCCTAACATATTATCGCCCTAGCCCTAGTCTGGCTCACCTGTCCTTCTTGGAGATGTGTCCATCTTGGAGATGTGTTACACTGTTGATGAGAGCACCTGTGCACCGACACATTTATAAAATATTTACTAAGAGAATATCATGTTTATAACAATTACACTGTTTACTAATGGAATATTTCTAAAGATTTCTGTTTGAAATTAATTAAAGAATAAAGTAGTTTGTACTCTGCCTTGAGTCCTGTGTGCTATACTGTACACACAGTTTCTCAGACTTTCTCAGGGTGTCATTTCTGTCCACTTAACAGCTCACAGTGCACAAGATGACAGACAGACAGACAGATAGACAGATCAATAGATATGCACACTGATAAGACAGACAGGCAGGGGCGGCCTGTTCAATAGGGCGATATGGGCGACGCACTGCCAAACGGGAAAAGGAAGGGATTTTTTTTCTAATCAATTATATCACGGCAACAGTAGTTATCAGTGTTGTAATCTATACGTCTGATCTGCCACAGTGCCACACTGCCACTAAATGTCGAATCAGGCTAAAGTCGTGCTTCAAATGGCTCCCCCCCCTTTTGGGGCGATTTCAGTCAGGTAGAAAATCGCCCAGAAGTCTGTAATAGACTCCCATGTAAAATCTATTTTTTCAAATTTCAGAGCCTTCAATACAATCTCAATGGGTGTCTGTGGGCTTGCACTTACGCGCTTTCGTCATACGTTACGTAACCATGAACGTAACTGAGAAAAGAGTGGATTGTTTGAAAGAAGTTCCTTTTTGTCGGCAATTCGGCGAACAAATGAAGATAAATTGGCAACGAAACAATTAGGACCTCCCAGACCAAATTTAATAATTCAACAGGTTTCTACTAAAGGCGGAAAGTCCTACACCCGAGGATTTTCCAAAAATTGGTACGAACGAAAAAAGACATTGCCACTCACTCAACTGGATGACGAGGGATACAGGCTAGCTGTCCGCCGCCACAACGATGAGGTTAGTGTTGATAATCACAAGTTTACTGGATGTGGATATGGTGTAATAAAGGCAGTTTATTCAGAGGTAAATATATCTGGAATCGCGTTCACGGACCCGTTCGTCAAACTCTTAGGGAGCTATAAATTAAGCCCCATTACTTACCATATCAGATAAGAGAAATTGCTGCAGCTACATATATTTTACATCCTGGCCCTACATAGTTCACTATTTGCATCACTTACCAAAATATTACATGTGGTCATATATGCTTGGAAAGTGGAGATGCCATAGAACGTCAAAAAAGTAAACATTGCTGGAGACACATTGCCGTTTTGGAGAAGACATCGCGTTTGCTAGCGAAGAGATTTGTTGTGGCAAATGAACTTGGGCTGGGAATTGCCAGGAACCTCACGATAAGATATATGCATCAGCATTGCGAGTCTCATGATTCTATACGTATTGCGATTCGATACTGTGATTTTATTGCGCACCATATGTCTGTTGCAGAGGGATCAGAAAGCCATGAGAACGAGTTTTGATCAGTCATGGAAATAAAAGTGCTGAAAACAAATTTGCTCCCAATGTGAAAAGATTGAGAACAAGCTATGAAGGAACAATAATGGTGTTTTGGTGCAGGTACAGCCAACTAGCGCTAAAATATTGCGATATTGTCAATACAGTATATCGTAAAGTATCACTATGTAACTCGATTTCTTTCACCCCAATCCCTCAAATTAACGGTAAATAACTGAATTGTTTGCCCCACATTTAGCTAAGATGATTAGCTAGCCAGCTAAAATGTTTTATTTAGTTAGCAGTCGCATCTACAATAGTTTACTGTCAATAACATGTCTCCAAAAATGACGTGGTGTCTCCAATTGTGTTGACATTTTACAATTGCAATGCGCATCCATGAGTATCCACTTTCTGTAGCTCAGCTGGTAGAGCATGGTGCTTGTAACGCCAAGGTAGTGGGTTCGATCCCGGGACCACCCATACACAAAAATGTATGCACGCATGACTGTAAGTCGCTTTGGATAAAAGCGTCTGCTAAATGGCATTATTATTATTATTATTATTATTATTATCTGAAGAGAGCCCCGAAACATTGTGTGCAGACATTTTATGCAATAAATGAAGTAGGTTCAATCTAGTAGTTCTGATCTTCTGATTGGTCCTGATGAGTTGGGCGAGGTCCCCTGCAGGCTACTGTCACTGTTGCATTGGCTCTGAGTCGGGTTCTCTGTCTTCAAATGTTCAGCCTAAGAGAGGGGATTTTTTGTGTGTGTGTGTGTGTGTGTGTGTGTGTGTGTTTAACAGTGATGATGTGTGTGTGTGTGTGTGTGTGTTTAACAGTGATGATGTGTGTGTGTGTGTGTTTGTGTGTGTGTGTGTCCTCAGAGCAAGAACTCGTGAGTTGGAAGAACTGAGAGGCCTATGGCGTGGGTGTTGTCCTTGGCCACCTGCTGACAAGGCTGACAAGATAGGACCCTTTTGTCCATTGTTATTGGATAGGAACAGAACTTATAACCAGCTCCTGACCTAAATAGATCTTAGCACAACATTTTACTCAACATATCATATTCCATATTCACTATAACAAATATATTTACTACGACATTAGCAAGAACCGCCACATCCTCAGCCGGCTAATCCAGTGTGTGAAGTTTTGCGGAGTGTTTGAGTTAGCTTTGCGAGGCAAAGATGAAACTGAGGGCTCCACCAACCCTGGTAAGCCAACACTTTTGAGATCAGTCAATAAATGCTTCTGGTATTGACTTATATGCTGCCCCTGTCTTCATGTTGTTGCTGGACATATCTTTTTTTAAATGTGTGTAGGTCACCTAAATCATCAGAAAAATTGCCCCTCCTGAGAATTTTTTCAGGAGCCGCCACTGCAGACAGGTGAGTAGTGGAGTTGATTTTACTTGTCCAAAACACAGATGTAGAACACTCAGAGAAAATACATCAAATAAAACATAACACCCCACAAATACATTATCCCCCAAACCCCCCAATTACAATGACAAACATAGTAACACGTGATATAAACATAGTAACACGTGATATAAACATAGTAACACGTGATATAAACATAGTAACACGTTATATAAACATAGTAACACGTGATATAAACATAGTAACACGTGATATAAACATAGTAACACATGATATAAACATAGTAACACGTGATATAAACATAGTAACACGTGATATAAACATAGTAACACGTGATATAAACATAGTAACACAGTGACACAAACATGAACACAGTGACACAACACTATTTGGCTGAATAACTTAAATGTAAAAAAACATCATACAAGAATCGAATAAAATACACAGTGGTATGACTAGTGCAAGATACCTGTATACTTACATTTGTGATATACAGTTGAAGTCGGAAGTTTATATACACCTTAGCCAAATACATTTAAACTCTGTTTTTCACAATTCCTGACATTTAATCAGAGTAAAAATTCCCTGTCTTAGGTCAGTTACGATCACCACTTTATTTTAAGAATGTGAAATGTCAGAATAATAGTAGAGAGAATGATTTATTTAAGCTTTTATTTATTTGATCACTTTCCCAGTGGGTCAGAAGTTTACATACACTCAATTAGTATTTGGTCGCATTGCCTTTAAATTGTTTAACTTGGGTCAAATGTTTCGGGTAGCCTTCCACAAGCTTCCCACAATAAGTTGGGTGAATTTTGGCCCATTCCACCTGACAGAGCTGGTGTAACTGAGTCAGGTTTGTAGGCCTCTGTCACACCCTGGCTCTGGGACTCTATATGTTGAGCCAGGGTGTGTTCATTCTATGTGTTGTATTTCTTTGTTGGGAGTTCTAGTTTGTTTATTTCTATGTTGGCCTGAGTGACTCCCAATCAGAGGCAACGAGTGTCAGCTGTGGCTGGTTGTCTCTGATTGGGAGCCATATTTAAACTGTCGGTTTTCCCTTAGTGTTTGTGGGATCTTGTTCCAGTTGGTTGTGTTTAGACTTAGGACATCACGGTATCGTTTGTTGTTTTGTTATTCGTGTGTGCACTTTAATTAAATAAAGTATGTTCGCTCAACACGCTGCGCCTTGGTCTACTCGATACGACGATCGTGACAGAATATCCCACCATACCAGGACCAAGCAGCGTGTCCAGGAGCAGGCAGCCTGGACGTGGGAGCAGATTTTGGACGGGCAGGGGTCCTGGACCTGGGAGGAAATCCTGGCCGGGATGGATCACCGGCCATGGAGTGAGACGGTAGAGAGGCGACGGAGAGAGGAGCAACGGCGTGATCAGTGTCGTCGTCGGACGGTCGAGAGGCAACCCCAAAAAATTTTTAGGGGGGGGCACACGGCATGGACGACGGGGCTGACGGAGGCAGAAAAGGGGCGTATTCAGAAGGCCACCAGGTTACGGGGGCCACTGGCCAAAGTAGGGAGGGAAGGTGTAGAGGCACGGCGAGAGGTACTGGGGTGTGTTACCAGTCCGGTCCGGCCCGTTCCAGATCCCGGTGTAGAGCCAGTGGTGTGTGTCCCCAGTACGGTCCGGCCTGTTCCGGCCCCTCGCACCAAGTGTACGGTGCGCGTCGCCAGCCCGGTCCGGCCTGTTCCTGCCCCTCGCACCAAGCCTACGGTGCGCGTCGCCAGCCCGGCCCGGCCTGTTCCTGCCCCTCGCACCAAGCCTACGGTGCGCGTCGCCAGCCCGGCCCGGCCTGTTCCTGCCCCTCGCACCAAGCCTACGGTGCGCGTCGCCAGCCCGGCCCGGCCTGTTCCTGCCCCTCGCACCAAGCCTACGGTGCGCGTCGCCAGCCCGGCCCGGCCTGTTCCTGCCCCTCGCACCAAGCCTACGGTGCGCGTCGCCAGCCCGGCCCGGCCTGTTCCTGCCCCTCGCACCAAGCCTACGGTGCGTGTCGCCAGCCCGGCCCGGCCTGTTCCTGCCCCTCGCACCAAGCCTACGGTGCGCGTCGCCAGCCCGGCCCGGCCTGTTCCTGCCCCTCGCACCAAGCCTACGGTGTGCGTCGCCAGCCCGGCCCGTTCCTGCCACTCGCACCAAGCCTACGGTGTGCGTCGCCAGCCCGGCCCGGCCTGTTCCTGCCACTCGCACCAAGCCAGGGGTGCGAGTCGTCAGCCTGGTCCAGCCCGTTCCTGCTACTCGCACCAAGCCAGGGGTGCGAGTCGTCAGCCTGGTAAAGCCCGTTGCTGCTCCACGCACCAAGCCAGGGGTGCGAGTCGTCAGCCTGGTAAGGCCCGTTCCTGCTCTACGCACCAAGCCAGGGGTGCGAATCGTCAGCCCGGTCCGGTCCGTTCCTGCCTCACGCACCAAGCCAGGGGTGCGCGTCGTCAGTCCGGCACAACCCGTGCCTGGGTCACCGGTGCCTAATCAGGTACCGGTCAACTGCTCCACAACGGAGCTGAAGCTAACCGCTCCTGCTACGTCCAGTTCAGCTCCAGCCAGCGGGGCCAGACCGGACCAGGGGCGCTATGGGGGGATTATTGGAGGGTGGTGGGCAAGCCCGGAGCCAGAACCGCCGCCGAGGAGGAATGCCCACCCAGCACTCCCCTGTTTTGCTCTAGTTGAGGCGCGGTCGCAGTCCGCGCCTTTAGGGGGGGGTACTGTCACACCCTGGCTCTGGGACTCTATATGTTGAGCCAGGGTGTGTTCATTCTATGTGTTGTATTTCTTTGTTGGGAGTTCTAGTTTGTTTATTTCTATGTTGGCCTGAGTGACTCCCAATCAGAGGCAACGAGTGTCAGCTGTGGCTGGTTGTCTCTGATTGGGAGCCATATTTAAACTGTCGGTTTTCCCTTAGTGTTTGTGGGATCTTGTTCCAGTTGGTTGTGTTTAGACTTAGAACGTCACGGTATCGTTTGTTGTTTTGTTATTCGTGTGTGCACTTTAATTAAATAAAGTATGTTCGCTCAACACGCTGCGCCTTGGTCTACTCGATACGACGATCGTGACAGCCTCCTTGCTCGCACACGCTTTTTCAGTTCTGCCCACACATTTTCTATAGGATTGAGGTCAGGGCTTTGTGATGGCCACTCCAATACCTTGACTTTGTTGTCCTTAAGCCATTTTGCCACAACTTTGGAAGTACGCTTGGGGTCATTGTCCTTTTGGAAGACCCATTTGCAACCAAGCTTAAACTTCCTGACTGATGTCTGGAGATGTTGCTTCAATATATCCACATACTTTTCCTTCCTCATGATGCCATCTATTTTGTGAAGTGCCCCAGTCCCTCCTGCAGCAAAGCACCCCCACAGCATGATGCTGCCACCCCCGTACTTCACGGTTGGGATGGTGTTCTTCGGCTTGCAAGCCTTCCCCTTTTTCCTCCAAACATAACGATGGTCATTATGGCCAAACAGTTCTATTTTTGTTTCATCAGACCAGAGGACATTTCTCCAAAAAGTACGATCTTTGTCCCCATGTGCAGTTTCAAACCGTAGTCTGGCTTTTTTATGGCGGTTTTGGAGCAGTGGCTTCTTCCTTACTGAGCGGCCTTTCAGGTTATGTCGATATAGGACTCGTTTTACTTTGGATATAGATACTTTTGTACCTGTTTCCTCCAGCATCTTCACAAGGTCCTTTGCTGTTGTTCTGGGATTGATTTGCACTTTTCGCACCAAAGTACCTTCATCTCAAGGAGACAGAACGCGTTTCCTTCCTGAGCAGTATGACGGCTGTGTGGTCCCATGGTGTTTATACTTGCGTGCTATTGTTTGTACAGATGAACGTGGTACCTTCAGGCGTTTGGAAATTGCTCCCAAGGATGAACCAGACTTGTGGAGGTCTACAATCTTTTTTCTGAGGTCTTGGCTGATTTCTTTTGATTTTCCCATGATGTCAAGCAAAGAGGCACTGAGTTTGAAGGTAGGTCTTGAAATACATCCACAGGTACACCTCCAATTGACTCAAATGATGTCAATTAGCAATCAGAAGCTTCTAAAGCCATGACATCATTTTCTGGAATTTTCCAAGCTGTTTAAAGGCACAGTCAACTTAGTGTATGTAAACTTCTGACCCACTGGAATTGTGATACAGTGAATTATAAGTGAAATAATCTGTCTGTAAACAATTGTTGGAAAAATGAATTGTGTCATGCACAAAGTAGATGTCCTAACCGACTTGCCAAAACTATAGTTTGTTAACAAGAAATTTGTGGAGTGGTTGAAAGACGAGTTTTAATGACTCCAACCTACAGTGAGGGAAAAAAGTATTTGATCCCCTGCTGATTTTGTACGTTTGCCCACTGACAAATAAATGATCAGTCTATAATTTTAATGGTAGGTTTATTTGAACAGTGAGAGACAGAATAACAACAAAAAAATCCAGAAAAACGCATGTCAAAAATGTTGTAAATTGACTTGCATTTTAATGAGGGAAATAAGTATTTGACTCCTCTGCAAAACATGACTTAGTACTAGGTGGCAAAACTCTTGTTGGCAATCACAGAGGTCAGAAGTTTGTTGTAGTTGGCCACCAGGTTTGCACACATTTCAGGAGGGATTTTGTCACACACCTCTTTGCAGATCTTCTCCAAGTCATTAAGGTTTCGAGGCTGACGTTTGGCAACTCGAACCTTCAGCTCCCTCCACAGATTTTCTATGGGATTAAGGTCTGGAGACTGGCTAGGCCACTCCAGGACCTTAATGTGCTTCTTCTTGAGCCACTCCTTTGTTGCCTTGGCCGTGTGTTTTGGGTCATTGTCATGCTGGAATACCCATCCACGACCCATTTTCAATGCCCAGGCTGAGGGAAGGAGGTTCTCACCCAAGATTTGACGGTACATGGCCCCGTCCATCGTCCCTTTGATGCGGTGAAGTTGTCCTGTCCCCTTAGCAGAAAAACACCCCCAAAGCATAATGTTTCCACCTCCATGTTTGACGGTGGGGATGGTGTTCTTGGGGTCATAGGCAGCATTCCTCCTCCTCCAAACACGGCGTGTTGAGTTAATGCCAAAGAGCTCGATTTTGGTCTCATCTGACCACAACACTTTCACCCAGTTCTCCTCTGAATCATTCAGATGTTCATTGGCAAACTTCAGATGGGCCTGTATATGTGCTTTCTTGAGCAGGGGGACATTGCGGGCGCTGCAGGATTTCAGTCCTTCACGGCGTAGTGTGTTACCAATAGTTTTCTTGGTGACTATGGTCCCAGCTGCCTTGAGATCATTGACAAGATCCTCCCGTGTAGTTCTGGGCTGATTCCTCACCGTTCTCATGATCATTGCAACTCCAGGAGGTGAGATCTTGCATGGAGCCCCAGGCCGAGGGAGATTGACAGTTATTTTGTGTTTCTTCCATTTGCGAATAATCACACCAACTGTTGTCACCTTCTCACCAAGCTGCTTGGCGATGGTCTTGTAGCCCATTCCAGCCTTGTGTAGGTCTACAATCTTGTCCCTGACATCCTTGGAGAGCTCTTTGGTCTTGGCCATGGTGGAGAGTTTGGAATCTGATTGATTGATTGCTTCTGTGGACAGGTGTCTTTTATACAGGTAACAAACTGAGATTAGGAGCACTCCCTTTAAGAGTGTGCTCCTAATCTCAGCTCGTTACCTGTATAAAAGACACCTGGGAGCCAGACATTTTTCTGATTGAGAGGGGGTCAAATACTTATTTCCCTCATTAAAATGCAAATCAATTTATACAATTTTTGACATGTGTTTTTCTGGATTTTTGTTGTTGTTATTCTGTCTCTCACTGTTCAAATAAACCTACCATTAAAATTATAGACTGATAATTTCTTTGTCAGTGGGCAAACGTACAAAATCAGCAGGGGATCAAATACTTTTTTCCCTCACTGTAAGTGTATGTAAACTTCAGACTTCTACTGTATATAGCCTATATATTAGGGCTGTCAAATGAAGAAAGAAATGTAATCGAGTTAATCGCATGATTTGCTGTGATTAATTGCCATTAATCGCAAAATCAGAATTTGCTCAGATTGACATTCTTTATACAAAAAGCATTACAAGAATATTGATGTCTTGATTTTCTTCAAAGTAACGGTAAGCAAAATCAGGTAAATTGATAACTTGTTTGGACATCACATTGTGGTTTCTAGCTGTATAGATTCTGTATTTTTGATGTTTTCAGTGTATTTTGAACACTTTCAGACAATGCAATTAAACGCGATACAAAGAAATGTGTGTAATAAAATTACAAAAAGTGAACTTGAGTTAACTGGTTAACTCTGACAGCCCTACTATATATACATGTATCTCCCTCTCTTTTCTGCCTGTGGACATAGAAAATATGCAGGGCTCCAAAAGGGCTGTAATGGTGTGACAATTCAGGCCAGGGAACCACCAAGTTTCTGTTGTGTGGTTTTGACTCTCCTGCCAAAAAAGGGCAACTTGTGTTCCCAAAGAAGCTGGAGGAAACTGGAGGCATTACTCTTTTTGGACTACAAACTTATCTCTCCTTCTTTCACTCTTTCTCTCCTCTCTCTCTCCCTCCCTCTCTCTTTCTCTCCCTCTATCTCTGGTGGAGCAATCTATCTGATAAACAGTCAGTATGTCCAGGATTTGGCCCCATGACCCAAGAATAGGTGTGTTTATCAGGTGTGAAGTTGACTAAGAAGTTCTCAGCCTTTACATTGTAGTCTCCTCCCATTCCAGTTCAACATCACCTGCAAGAGCACAAAAGAGTAGATATATGAAATGTGCGTTTATGACGTGTGTGTATGCTAGTGTATGTGTATTTGTATGTATGTGTGTGCGTGTGTGTGTGTGTGCGTGCGTGCGTGCGTGCGTGCGTGCGTGTGCTCACCCTCCATAGCGTCCAGTGAGTCCATCTTCTCCAGAGCAGAGTAGTTGACGAACCAGATGGATTGGCTGTTTCCTTTACTGTTCAGCAGGTCCAGAGTACTCTGGTGTAGGAACATATACTGGGCCTGGGGACATGCATGCACAAACTCGCTAAGATTCTGTCAGGCTCTCTGCAGGTTTGAATACACCAGGACAACATGGGGAAACTAGAGTATCACATTACTACAAAGTATCATATCCATATCACAGTAAGAATATTTCATTATATTATGATACATGTTGTATAAAGACATATTTCTCACCAGGTTCTGCACCATACACATCCTCTCACTGCGTAGTTCAGCCACCAGACCGTAGATGTCCACAAAGTCATGATCACTGACGTGTTGAATCAGGTGGTCCAACGCTATAAACACTCCTGTCCTGCCCACGCCAGCACTGCAGTGCACCACTATAGTGGTGTTCTCATGCCTGTTGGCTCTGATGGCTCTAACAAACTGTATGAGTGTGCTGCTGGACTCTGGTACACCATGCTCTGGCCAGGAGGTGTAGTTGAAGTGGTGAACCACCATGTAGTCCCCATGCTAGGGAGAGAGAGAGAGAGCGAGAGAGAGAGGGGGGGAGAGATGGGGGAGAACAATGTTTTGATTATCAAGAGGGAAACTCTATAAACTTGGTTACTCTGGGATACTCAAATATGTGTGTGTGTGTGTGTGTTACCCTCTCCACTTTGAGAGCTCTGACGGTCCAGTCAGGATAGACGTCCTCTGTCAGCTTGGTGATGATGATGTCCCCAAACACTGTCACCGGCTTATTATCTTCTGGCCAGTACTGGTGACACCGGATCTACACACACACACAAACACAAACACACACGAACACACACAATTGGTGACAGCAGATCTAAACAGACATACAACCCTGACACTACTAGAACCTTGGTCCGGTCCTTACCCTTCCTTTCTCATAGCACTGTGTGAGCATAGCGATGGTTTGTGTGCGAGTCTCCCAGATCATCCTCCAGAAGTCAGCCACAGTACCGGGGAGAGGACCCTGGGTCGCTATGAACTCACTGGGACACAGATAGCCCTATTGAGGGAGAAGGAGATGCAGCAAGAGAGAGAATCTTATAATCAGAACAGAGCAAAGTCACAAGTCTCCAGTATATATATATATTACTTTTTTACTTTTACTTTTTCGCCCCAATTTCGTGATATCCAATTGGTTGTTACGATCTTGTCTCATCGCTGCAACTCCCCTACGGACTCGGAAGAGGCAAAGGTCAAGAGCCATGCGTCCTCCGAAACACGACCCTGCCAAGACGCACTGCTTCTTGACACACTGCTTGCTTAACCCGGAAGCCAGCAACACCAATGTGTCGAAGGAAACACCGTCCAACGGACGAAGTCAGCTAGCAGGCGCTAAGCCCGCCACAAAGAGTCGCTAGAGCACGATGAGACAAGGAAATCCCGGGCCGGCCAAACCCTCCCCTAACCCGGACGACGCTGGGCCAATTGTGCGCTGCCCAATTGGTCTCCCGGTCACAGCCTGGGATCGAACCCACAAGTCTCCAGTTTTATAAACACAAAAGTTGGAGTGTTTAGATGGCAAGGTTCAAGAGGTAATTACATTTTCTTTGAAAGCATGAGTGTTCTCTTTCCGGTGTGTGTGTGTGTGTGTGTGTGTGTGTGTGTGTGTGTGTGTGAGACTCACTGAGATGAAGCTAGCATTGATGTAGTCAGATCCAGGCATGCCAGGTTCAGACAGCAGCTTAACACGGTTGTTGTTGTCTGTAGAGGAGAGAGTGTGTTAGGCTGTGTGTATTTGTTACGCTCAGTGTGTGTGTGCATGCATGTGTGCTCATACAGGGTTTGATGTTAGTGAAGCGGTTCTTGGATCTGTTCCAGGGAAGGTCAGCGTCTGATGTAGCCAGGTCGTGCAGCAGTTTGGGCAGCTCCTGGCGAGGACAGGGTTAACACTGTCAGTCTACACACAGACACACAAACACGCACGCACATACACGCAGGCGCGCACACACACAGGTTTTCACAGGGGTCAGAGGTCAGAGTTACATACTGCAAACTCTTCCTGGAACTTGACGTTCTCGTTAGCACACAGATCCTCTACATGCTGCAGAAAAGACCTCTTATTGACCGGCCTGAGAGACAGAGAGAGATGGGGGTAAGAGAAATCCTTCACAGAGCAGCAATCCAAATCCAACTAGTATTGCCCAACACATACAATCACATAGCACAACATACACACTCATCAGGTGACTTACTTGAGAGACTTTCTGTAGCTGAGAAGTCTAAAACAGAGTTGACAGAACAATATGAGTCACACTAGCACACTGAGTACAGCAGACTTTACTTTCCATTACTCTACAGTTACAGACAGACTGACACACTGAATGAATAACAACAGAACTTCACTGTGAAACTAAAGCAATGAGAGAGACAACAACACACTGCAATGCAACACAGCAACACAAACATGGAGAGCTACAACACATGAAGTGCTACACACAGAGAGGCTACACACACTGCCTACAAATGTAGGATCTTAATTTCAGCCAGTTTGCTACAGCAGGAAAATAATACTTCAGAAACAGAAAATGTGAATTATTATGTGGATTATAATTAATGTAAATTTTTATTGGGGTTGATACACTTTTCATTAGGGCAAATCAAGTCAGAAATGTAAAAGTGTAAAAAAAGCTCAAATACACTACAAGTTTGCAGCAACAAAAGAGTAATCAAATTAAGATCCTACATCTGTAATAACAACTTACTGGATGACAAATATCTCCTTCCGTCTAAAGAAGAAGGAGGAATACCTGGAGAGAGAGTGTGAGAGAGGGGTTAGAGTGAGAGAGTGCAGAGTGCAGACAGCCTTGTGTGTGGTTGTGTGATTGTGTGTGTGTGTGTGTGTGTGTGTGTGTGTGTGTGTGTGTGTGTGTGTGTGTGTGTGTGTGTTAACAGCAGCCAAGCACAGTCTGTAGGCATGCAGGTAGGTCGAGGTCGGAAGAGTGTTAAAGGTAGAGTGAGCATAACGTTACAGTGGGTGAACCTTTGTGATGGAGTGTGCGAGTGATAGAGAGGGAGTGCGAGTGTATGTGTGAGGAAAAAGACACGCACACGTAGGCAGACACACACATTCGCGCACACACACACACACACACACACACACACACAGACCGGTGTAGCTTCTCTTCCTTCAGCTCCAGGTCGGCCACAGCAATCAGCTGATCCAGTTTAAACTTGGTCTCTATAATCTCCGCCTCCCGGGGAGAGTAGGTCCCTCCCTCCTTCTGACGCTGACGGATCCTGCCATTGGATGAGGGACATGTCAAAAGCTCTGAGACACCTGAATACGGCTGGCTGGGTTTAAACCTTGGTCAGCTAGAACCATCAGCTAGAACCATCAGAGGAACATTGAGTTTACCTGACAGAGGCATAGATGATGATGATGAGCAGCACGGCTAGGAAGAAGGAGAGGACAACTCCCAGAATGATCTGTTCATCTCTGGTCAACAACCCATCCACTGTCAGACAGGAGGGGGAGCGGGTGGAGAGGAGGGAAAGATAAGAGGGGTTGTTTAATCACTTTGCATTGGAGAGGAGAGGTGTGTGTGTGAGTTTGTGGAAAGAATAGGGGAGGAGTTGTTACCTGCGGTTCTGATATGCTCAGAGTAGTCAGAGTCTGTGTACTGGCCTCGGATGTTGGTGGCTCGGAATTTAAACCTGCAACACAGACAAAGACATGCACTGTATTGAACTTTGTATGTGTGTGTGTTTATGTCTGTGTGTTTACAGTACATGTGTGTGTTGTGTATACTCACACGTAGACAGTGTTTGGTTTGAGGGGTCCGTTACAAAGTGTGTTACTGTACTCCTCAGTCAGACAGTTGCCCTCCTCTCCGATGACATAGTGGTCTTCCTGGTGGTCTCTACGGTCCAGCACCCTGTCCCTCACAATTCTGTGTCTAATGTGTGAGTTGGTGCGTCTGCTGGTTTGTGTGTGTGTGTCCCTGCTCTCGTGGTCCCTCACACAGAGTGGGTTGGGGAAGCCATTGTCAGTCAGGTAGGGGGCGGGACGAGAGAAGAATGCGGTCTTCCAGTTGGTCAGGTTCCTGCTGTCCATCACTTAGACAGAGAGACATACAGATCTCAGACTAGGCCTAAAGCAGTAACTCCTAAACATGTTAGTTTAGGAGATATTTTCTGTCTGATAGATGTACTGTATGTTTATGTGTGTGTCTGTGCATGTTAGCGCGTGTGATGTCGTACCCCCAGATTCTGACACAATGATCTGGATGCTGCTGATTGGTCCGTTGTCATCGCTGTAGAAACAGGCTGGCATGCGGACAATGATGCTCTTGGAGGTTACCATGGCAACTCCTCCTCGGTCCAGCACGGCCTGGGGTCTCTGGGTGGGCTTGGCAGGAGCTACACACAGACACACACACACACACACACACAAACGTTGCGGTTATGCAGGGGTCATGTTGGGGTTATGAATGGGTTATGGGATTCCTCACAAAATCAGGACCAAGAAAATACCATGATTTGGGGGATTTTCCCGAACTTTAATCCATAGAATGGACTTTAGAGGAAGGATTGTTGACATATAGTTTACATTTGTATTTAAAAAACATAATAGATCAATAATTAATCAAAGTTGGTATGTTTATGACATTTTGGCCTTCCCCAGGCCTCCTTTAAGACTCCATAGTGTTTAGTCTGTAGGAGCTCCAAAGCAAACATTGGTGTCATATGAAGCTTCACCTCTTTACCACTTTATTGCCTGCTCTGTAATATGAGTAGTACTTTGATTTCAATAAAGCAATTCTTACATTCATTTATGAATATTGAAAAACATTAACATGACTATTGAAAATATACATTTTTAGATTTGGCATATATTTCTTTTTATTTTCAAACAATATATAATCTACAGGCATATCAAAGTTCCAGAGTGGGATCTCTGCTTCTGTTATAGTTATGATCCAATCTGTAAGCATTATCAATATTAAAATGGACTCATGTCCTTCCTCCAAAGGAACATTCTATGGATTAGATTTCCTGAAAATCATGGTCTTTTTTTGTCCTGGTTTCATGAGTAATCACCCTTATGTAGTGTAAATGTAGCACTGTACCTATGATTCCAGTAGTGATCCGAACCTCTGAGCTGGGGGGGCTTAAACCTGCGCCGTTTACTGCTGCAATCTGAGAGAGAGAGAGAGAGAGGAGATTTTCTCAGAAAGCTGAAGTGTTTTGTGACAGTGTGTGTGTTCCTCGCCCATATATTATAGTTGTGATCTGTGTGTGTGTGTAGTTGTGACCTGTGTGTGAAGTTGTGACCTGTGTGTGTAATTGTGACCTGTGTGTGTGTAGTTGTGACCTGTGTGTGTAGTTGTGACCTGCGTGTGTAGTTGTGACCTATGTGTGTAGTTGTGACCTGTGTGTGTGTGTAGTTGAGTCCTGTGTGTGTGTGATCCTCACCCGTATACTATAGTTGTAGCCTCCCTTCAGCCCCTCGATGACTGCGGTCAGAGTGCGGTTCTTATTTTTGACCACAGCGAGGTGGTTAATGGTCATCTCTAGCTGGCCCTGGCGGTAGACAAGCACCGTGTAGGAACTTATGTTCCCATTGGGTTCCTCCGGGGGGGCAAAGGTCATAAACACACGGGTCACTTCCTCTGGAATCACATGCAGGGTCACGTTCTTAGGAGGATCCCTGGGCTCTGGAGGGAGGAGGGGAGCGGGATGGACGGAGGAGAAGGAGAGAGAGAGAGATGAACTACTTTCTAGTTGAATAAAGTAGCTACTGTATTACTGTATGTGTGTATTCCTCACCCTCCTCCATTGTTCTGATGACAGTGGGCTCAGTAGCCTGTCCGTCCCGCCGTGCGTTCTCCAGTGGTCCAGTGAAGGCGGTCACGGTCACAGAGTAGCGACTGAACGCAGTCAGGTTTGTCACAACTACGGTCCTCAGCTCCTCTGGACCTCGTACTACAGACTGGTTTAACCCCTTGCTATCCAGCTGAACAACGACACAACATACAGTCGTAAGAAACATTTTAATTTTATTATTGTGTGTGTGTGTGTGTGTGTGTGTGTGTGTGTGTACTCACAGAGATGACGTCTATGAGGTAGGAAGTGGGGCCGGTGATCACATCTGGGACTTGCCATTGGATACGGAGGCTGTTGGAGGACATGGTCACCGACAGGTCACTGGGTGGGGCATCAGGGTCTGAGGGATGAGACAGGTATGAATATGCACATACTGCCTGGGTGTGTGGGTACTTCTGTTGTATGTATGTGTGTATGTGTGTACTTTTGTATGTGTGTGTGCATGCTTGTGTGTACTTACTCCCAGCCAGTGTGTGTGTGTATCTCCAGGGTGTGTGTTCTCCTGGCCCAGCATTAGTAAGGGCTGTGATTCTGAAGCGGTAGAGGCGGTACTTGACCAGAGACTGGAGAGTGATGCTCCTGTTGCCCTCACCACCATCAGAACCATTCACTGACACCAACACCTGACCAGGAAGATCATGAACATGAAGATGATGTTGAGTTCAATGTTAGGAAATTCATTCTGTGTCATACAGCATATTCATGTAGACATACTGTATGTACGACACAGCAGCCGACAACATTTACGTTCAGATATCCAGGTAAACATACATCCTGATCCACGCAGCCTGGAGCCAGGGCAGGGGTAGGCTCTGGCAGGTGTGTGGCCTCAGCTAGGGGTGTGTCAGACTGGCAGTCGGGTGACAGCAGCTGCACGGTGATGCGGTACTCAGTGAGCATGCCCGGAGCAGAGAGGGGAGGAGCCCATTGGAGCGTCACGCTGGTGGGTGTGGCCTCTGACACACTCAGGAAGCGAGGGACACCAGGAACTGCAGGGGGATATAAAGGTGGGTTGAGGTGGTACAGTTCATTTGGTCTCCTGGTGAAGTGTGTGTGTGTGTGTGTGTGTGTGTGTGTGTGTGTGTGTGTGTGTGTGTGTGTGTGTGTGTGTGTACCTGACTCGGGGTGTGTGTAGGCAGTACAGTTGATCTGGTCTCCTGGGCCGGCAGAGTTGACAGCCGTCACGGTGAGTGTGAATTCTGCGTCCGGCGCCAGCCCGCTGACCGTGTACTGGTTTGTGTCAGCCTGGTGTATGTATGCCTGTGAGTCTGAGTGTGTGTCCACCTGGACCTGGTAGTACAGGATGAGTCCATTGGGGTTGGCTGGAGGCTCCCAGTGTAGAAACACAGAGTCCCAGCTCAGACCCGAGCAGGACAGGTTACCCACCGCCTCAGACACTGGAGCCAGGAGACACAAGGTTAACGCAAGGGTTATTAGCCACTTTCACATGCA
Organism: Coregonus clupeaformis; assembly: GCF_020615455.1. NCBI lineage: Eukaryota > Metazoa > Chordata > Actinopteri > Salmoniformes > Salmonidae > Coregonus > Coregonus clupeaformis. The sequence continues at coordinate 44,548,830 of NC_059210.1, read as the reverse complement.
TACGGCACTTGATTTCTAGTTCCACAACCCCACATACCCAGGCACACACCCACATACACCCACACACGGACCTGACTCGTTGGTTGTGAAAGACACAGGAGTGCTGTACTGGTCTCCATGACCCACTCTGGTGTAGCTAAACACACTGATCTCATAGGAGCGGTGAGGCCGGAACCCACTCAGCTGTCCTTCTGTCCACGGACCTGTAGAGTTCTGAGAGAGAGGAGGGGGGAAGAGAGAGAGAGAGAAATCAGGAAATCTTATAGACAGAACATAGCAAAGTCACAGGACTCCAGTTACACATATTAAACGTTTCTTTGTGAGTGTGTGTGTGTGTGTGTGTGTGTGTGTGTGTGTGTATGTGTGCGCATTCCTGTGTGTGTGTGTGTGCAGTACCTGGTATGTGAGTGTGTTTGTGTTGTTCTCAATGATCCTGAAGCCGTAGTGTGTGACCACACCATTGGGTTCCAGAGAGGCTTCCCAGGTCAGCCACACAGAGAAGGCTGTATGATTATACAGAGACAGGTTACGGGGAGGAGACATCGGACCTGGTGGAACACAATGTAAGAGTACATTACTGGCCTTCGTCTGTGTTCAATGGCAGCAGTTGGAGGGGTTATGTTAGGTTAGAGGTTAATAGAGGTTAAAGGTGAGAGGTTAAAGATTACCTGCTTCGTCTGTGTGCAGCATCAGTAGTAGCGGTGGTCCAGAGCCCTTGCGGGTGGCTGCGGTGATGGAGAGGTTGTAGGCAGTGTAGGGCAGCAGCTGTGTGAGTGTGAGGGTGGTGTTGGGGGTGTGTGTGGTGTTGGAGCCTCCAGGGCCGAACAGGGTGAGGGAATACTCGGTTAACTCTCCGTTGGTCTCCAGGGGGAGCTGCCACACCACAGACACTGAGGAGGACGACAGGTTCCTACTGGACACCAGCATTGGAGCTGAACTGGGGACTGGAGGGAGAGAGTGGGTTAATAGTATGTGTGTGTATGAGTTTAAAATATACATTTTGTGTGTGTGTGTGTGTGTGTGTGTGTGTGTGTGTGTGTGTGTGTGTGTGTGTGTGAGTGAGTGAGAGAGTATGTAAGAAGACTCACTATCATCATCGGTCCTTACGTGCAGCAGGCTGGTGTGGTTGTGGGCGGGACCGGCACTGGTTGCCGGGGTAACAGTGAAGATGTAGGGATAGTACTTCCTGAGTTTGGTAAACAGGAAGACGTTGTCATTGGTTGTCTTGGTGATGGTATTGTTGACAGCGGGGGGTCCGCGGGGGTTGCTGTTATGGTTTGGGGGGTTCAGGGGTTCAGTGGTAAGGGGGTGTCCAGCCTCCTGCAGGGTGAGCAGGTAGAAGGGGCGTCCGTTGGGTTCCATAGGGGGGTCCCAGCTTACTATGATGGCCGTAGAACTGAAGATCTGAGCACTGAGGTTGTGGACCGGATCACTTGGCACTGTGGGGGGAGACAGGGAGTTAGTATGACTGACTGAACTACTATGCATAATTTATATCACTGAATACTAGGACTGCGTCGGAAATGATGGGTCAAGATGGTGCTACATAGCGAACAGGGTGTCATTACTAGAACACTACAAGCTACAGTATAGGATGCTGTATACACATGTAATACATCTCCACCCAAACCAACAACATTATTAAGAAATCAAACACTTGAGCCACCCCAGGGAGAGAGACACACCAACACACACAAAACAGCACTTCATCATCATCATCATCATCATCATCATCATCATGAGGATCATCACCCCATGAGCAACAGGGAGAACCTCAGTGTGAAAAGAAAACAAGAAACATTTGACCGGAGAAACTTTGTATTGAGAAACTTCAAATCAAGAAAGTTTGAAGAAAGAAACTTAGAACAGCAGATACTCATCCTGGCTATACCCTCTTCTGATGTCCATCCTCTAAGCTCCGGTCACTGAGTCTGACCATATGGAGAGAGCAAACTGAGCATGTGCAAATTGGGAAACGGGGATGGAGAGAACAAGAGAAGTGGAGATGGAGGAGAGAAGGACTAAAATGACTAAAATGTAAGGAGGGAGGGAAGACCTCAGAGAAGGCAAATTGAGAGACTGGTAATGTGGATGGATGGATGGAGGAGAGAGGGCGGTGTGTGGGTGTCTGAGCCCAGGGCAGTGAGCCCTGCTGGGCTTGGCAGGGCAGGACAGGCAGGGTGGGCTGGAGGTCCGGTGGCTGGAGCACAGAGGCAGAGACACATAGTCAGTATCAGAGATATCATCAGACAGAAACAGGAGTCAGTTACTATTATACGTCAGATGAAGGCTGCAGTCTGTCAACACCATTTTTCCCAAAATCACATAAAAACAAAGAGATCATAGTAAAATATGAACAATACCTGACTAGCTAGCTACATTTTATAATCCACATAAATAATATCAGACTTTTTATTTGTATTAACTACTTGATATGGACATTGCTACTTCTTATTATAATCCAGATGCTGCCATTCAACAGTGATTAATCTGCATCTGAAGCTACTGACAACATTAACAGATGACTGATCACTTCTCAACACTATCAACTACTAACATTGAGGGACTAAAAGTATACACTACTGACAAAACTATACAGGATGTCTATGTTGATAGCATTGAAGGATTAATGATAGCCAAGATGTGTTTACTAAATAAATGGAGGGCTGTAGCATTGCTCTGTTTGGACTACAAAGATATGAACAGATATCCAAGATGGTAAAGACTAAACTTCCACCAGGTTCAGTAAAAGGAGATACAAACTGGTTGTCTGAGGTACGGAGGCCTCGGAGGGACAAAAAGGGCCAGTTTGTCAGACTGACAGAGTTACCTCCTTTCACTAGCCAGCTGAAAGTTCCACTTCAATCTCAGAGTTTTTCCGTGATTTTATTAAGTTCAAAAAGAGGTAGGAAAAAACAGTGCAGACTCTCTCTGTGTTTGTGTGTGTGTGTGTGCGTGACTGACCGTCCTCTGGGGTGAGTAGGTTTAAGGGATCAGTATGGACCCCCCCATCCCCCTGCAGGGTGCTGGAGGTCAGCCAGAGGCTGTAGTTCTGTCCTCCTCTCAGGCCAGACAGACGGTAGGACAGGTCCTCCCCCGGAGAGACAGGGTCCAGCTCTGACACTGGGATATGCTAATGGAGAGGGAAGAGAGAGACAATGCCCTTAAAGTAGAAAATAACACACTTTTACACATCAGTGTACAGTGCGCGTGTGTGTTACTCACCTGCTTTATAACAGCTTTATTGTCTGTGTAGTATACAATGTAGTGCTGTATAACTCACCTTATCTGTGACAGTGGTATTGTCTGAGTAGTACAGAGTGTAGTGCAGGAGTATTCCATTTGGCTGAGTGGGAGGTTGCCAGAGCATGGTCACAGAGGAAGAGGTCAGATTCACTAACGACACATTCTGGGGAGGGTCAAACGGCACTGTGGAAGAGAATTGCAAGACTTTGTGTTCACTAAAACTGAACTGGAGGCCTAGAGCATTGCTCAGTTTGGACTACAAGATTTTCAAAAGTTAAGGAACTAACTGTTTCTAACTGTGTGTGTGTGTACCTGCGTCAATAATACTGAAGTTGATGTATATGAGGACTCCCCCGTCCCCCAGGCGTGTCCAGCTGGAGATAGAGGCGTTGTAGCGATTCTCTGAGTCAACACTGATAACCACAGCTGTATCTGTCACGTTCTGCCACACCTCAAACGACTCATTCCTAGAGGAGAGAGAAGGAAGGAGGAAGAAGAGAGAGGCCATGTTGGAGCTGTAACTTCTGCTTCAATCAGAATGCCTCATCCCTCAACATCTTTTTCAACATCACATCAGCAGTAGGATTCAAACTATCGATCAATAATTACATAAAACTCACCAGACTCTGACTATGTAGTAGAGGATCTCAGAGTTGGCCTCTTTTGGTGGTTCCCATGACAATTCTACCTCATAGTCTGACAATTTCCTGGCTAGCAGAAACTGAGGGGGAGTGTCTGGTTCTGAAACAAACTTACTATTGGTTAGAACCAAACACAGACACACTGAAAACCACGCCCCCTTGGGGAAATGGACTGGAAGAAGGAAGGTCTGTCTGCATTCTGTCTCATCTGTAAGTACAGCCCTGTGAAGTGAAGCTGATTGGTTAATCATCTGTCAGTACAGCCCTGTGAAGTGAAGCTGATTGGTTAATAGTGATGGTTCTGGGTTGAATAACTCTGTGGTAACCCCTGACCTCTGACCCCTGACCTGTGATGTCAGAGTGTCAGGAGAACCTGTGACCGAGAGAGGAAGTGAACTTTCAGTAGTGAGATGAGAAGAAGAGGTAATGATGAACCTTCTGTGGTCCAGAGTCTCTGGTCATGTTAACACCATGGTCCACAACGCGGCCACCTGAAACACAATGACCCTAACCATGGTCTCCCTCTACCTCCCTCCTCTTACCCCAGATCCCTCCCTGCATTGGGGTGATGTTTAGGGGTTTACTGTGGTTCTGGGGTGTGTGTGTGTGCGCATGTTTGAGAGGCTCTCACCATCCTCCAGAGTGGTGATGTTGAGAGGGTCACTGCTGTGGTTTCCGGAGCCAATACGTGTGTGTGCCTTCACCACCAGAGTGTATTGCGCAAACTTCCTCAGGTGTGTGATCTGGGCGTGGTTGTTGGGTGTGGTCAGGTTGAGGAAGTGGGAGGAGTTTCGCAGCTCAAGGCTGTAAATCAAATCAAACTTCATTTAAAGTGCATTTAGTCATCACTAGACAGTTAAAATCTAGAAGCCATGCAGAGATGTACCTGAAGTGTGTGATAACTCCGTTGGGCACCAGGGGATGCTCCCAGGTCACGTTCACCTCATTGGAACTGACAGACACGTAGGACAGGCCGTAGGAAGGACTACCCGGGACTAGAGAGGAGACACACACACACTTCAACATGAGGCGTTAGTGTGTGCATGTGTCTAGTTTGTGTGTGTGTGTGTATGTGTTTGTGTCTAGTAGTTTATGTGTGTGTGTAGACTCACCGTCCTCCCCAGACAGCATAGTGAGTGTGTCTGAGGTGTGGTTTCCATGTCCGATGCGTGTGTATGCTCTGACAGAGATGTTATAGTATGAAAATGGCCTTAGCCCTGTCAGAGTCACTCTGGGGACAGAGCTGTTCAACACTGCCACATATGATTGGTTCTTGTACATGACCTCATACTGTTGGATCACCCCATTAGCTCTCTCCGGGGGCGACCAAGAGAGGGTGGTGGTGGAGGGAGAAGTGTCTACCACTGTTAACCCTACAGGAGGGGAGTCAGGTTCTGAGGGGGAGAGAGAGAGGGATAAGATTGGACTTTCTATCATGAAACCCACACAACAAGAGGTGTGTGTGTGTGTGTGTGTGTGTGTGTGTGGTACGTACCATCCTCGGGTGTGACAGTGAAAATATCGTCTAGGTCAGACAGAGAGCCCTCTCCTACAGCAGTAGATGCAGCCACTCGCAGCTTATAACCTGTATACTTCTCCAGCCCTGAAACACACAGCAAGCAGCTTAATACCAATACATCTTTACAGGCTTGAACGAGACTTGTACCATATGTGTATATGTGTACATACAGCATTGTGTTTGTGTGTGTGTGTGTTACCTGTAAGCAGTATGCTGGTGTTGTGTGTAATTCTCTGTAGGGCCTGGTTGCTGTGCAGGTTGAGTCCGTAGAGAGTGTAGTGTGTGATTCGTCCATTGGGGTTAAGGGGCGGAGTCCAGCTGACCAGGATGGAGGTGGAGCTAACATTCTGATAGGACACGCCCACCACTGAGCTAGGAACTACGATAACAACAACACACAACAATAAACAACAACAACAATAAACAAACAATGACACTATTACAAAACTGTGTATATATCTGTGTGTACCCTGCTCGCGGGTCTTCTCAGTGACGTGTGTGGCAGGTCCATCTCCAATAGCAGTAGCCGCGGTAACAGTGAAGGTGTATTCAGTGAAGGGACTGAGACCAGAGACTAGGTAAAACAGCTCCTCAGCCTGCATGTCTATCACCTTCTCCCTCAAATACACATCTGGAACACACACACACACACACACACACACACACACACACACACACACACACACACACACACACACACACACACACACACACACACACACACACACACACACACACACACACACACACACACACACACACACACACACACACACACACACACATACACACACACACACACACACACACACACACACACACACACACAGTGTAGAGGACAGACTGTAGAGTAGTGGTAACACACCTCATCATCAACTAGTCTTTAATGTTAAAGGAGTTAAGAGTTTAGAGCTTAAAAGGCAGGTTGGAATTTATTGTCATGGCTCATGTACTGGAGGCAGCTCTCCAGAGTGGTCACTAGTTCTGTCTTTGAGCTGTTCTTGTCTATTAATGTTCTGTATTATGTAATGTTTCATGTTCTGTGTGGACCCCAGGAAGAGTAGCTGCTGCTATCGTAGTCCCCTGTAGCTCAATTGGTAGAGCATGGCACTTGCAACGCCAGGGTTGTGGGTTCGTTTCCCACGGGGGGCCAGTATGAAAATGTATGCACTCAGTAACTGTAAGTCGCTCTGGATAAGAGCGTCTGCTAAATGACTAAAATGTAAATGTATCGCAACAGCTAATGGGGATCCTAATAAAATGCCAAATAAAATCTGATTTTAAACCTAACCCTAACCACACTGCTAACCCTAATGCCTAAACCTAACCTTAAATTTAGACCAAAAAGCACATTTGTTTTCATGAATTTATACAATATAGCCAATTTTGACTTTGCAGTTGGCCCATCTAGCGGAAATCGCTCAGTTCTGCTTCCAGGGCAAGATTCATGACAATAAACGTCAACTTGCGGTTAAAAGGTTAAAAGGTTGGTGGTGAGTGCAGTACTTCCTGGGGTGCTGGAGGCTGCAGCCCTGGTGAAGAGGTATGTTTGGAGTGTCTGGAGGTGTCCAGTGGCTGCAGGTGCAGAGCGGGTGGAGAGGTGTGGCTGGCCAGAGGTGAGCTGGCTGGGCTGTGAGTGGGCAGTGAGCCAGGGGAGGGGTGTGGCCGGGGGTGAGGAGGTTAGGGAGAGGGCAGAGGTCCCTGAGGTCACAGGGCCAAAGATCAGACGGGTAGAGTCTGGCAAGTCAGAGGTCTGGTCAGTCCCAGTCCCAGTCCCAGTGGCCATACTGGTCAGACTGGAGCCCTCAGTGACTGTGGGGTCAGTGTTGCTGTTGTGGTCAAGGTTAGTGTTAGGGCTGGTTGGAGTGCTGTGTGTGCGACTGGTTGCAGTCCTGGTCATGCCGGTGTTGAGTGTGTGGTCGGGGAGGGTGACCGTGAATGCAGGCGGGGAGGTGGTCAGGCTGTCAGCTGATCTCTTACGCCGGAGAGAGTCATCAGGGATAACTGGCGCGAACGTTCCATCACCAAGGAGATCAGTGTCATTTAGATCCTAAAGATAAGATAAAAACATCAGAGACACACACACACACAGCCACTAATCCAGACAGATAGAGTGGTACCTGTGTTCCGGTGAGGGTGATGTCCTGCAGCAGTGTGTTGTCAGACAGAACCAGGAGTCTGTACTGTGTGATCAGACCGTTGGGCTGGGCAGGGCTTCTCCAACTCACACGCACAGACACAGAGTCTACTGCTACTGCCTGTAGAGCCTGCACCGCACTGGGGGCTACACACACACAGAGCCAGACAGTATTAGACGGAATGTTAGAGAGCCAGGCCGAATGTTTAGATATTTTAGGTAGGAAAATACTCCTACACTCACCACACTGACCAATAGGGAGAGGAAGGGCACCACACTGGCAGAGCACATCACTCAAGACATGTTTGTGTGTGTGTTCTTACCCTCAGCAGATGTCAGTACAGCAGTAAATGCCTCAGGCCCCAGCAGGCCAGCAGACTTGGCCCGGACCTCCACTCTGTAGCGTGTGTAGGGTGTCAGACCAGAGTACACAAACCTCAGGTCCCCTGTGCTGTTCTCATAGATAAACCCTGAGACACACACACACACACACACACACACACACACAGCGTTAGGGTCAGATCTGCGACCTTCAGTGTTTTAAATGTAGTGATGTATGTGTATGTGTATGTGTGTGTTTACCTGTGGGGCCGTAGAGATAGATAACGTAGCTGAAGCGTCCGGTAACGACGGTTGGAGGATCCCAGGAGACAGAGACTGACTTAGATGTCATGTTCCATACCAACAGGTTGTGGGGAGGGTCCTCTGGGGCTGCAGTACACACATACATATCCACATGGTGAGAGAGAGAGATGGAGAGATAGGAACAGTGAGAGAGAGATGGAGAGAGAGAGATGGAGAGATAGGAATAGAGAGAGAGAGAGAGAGAGAGAGAGATGGAGAGATAGAGAGAGATGAAGAGATATAGGAACAGATAGAGAGAGATGGAGAGATAGGAACAGATAGAGAGAGATGGAGAGATAGGAACAGATAGAGAGAGATGGAGAGATAGAGAGAGATTAAGAGATAGGAACAGATAGAGAGATATGGAGATATTGGAACAGATAGAGAGAGATGAAGAGATACAGAGAGATGGAGAAATAGAGATAGACGGTTTTAGAAAGATATATGGAGATATAGACAGAGATATCCCACTGGGCAAAAACTGGTTGAATCAACGTTGTTTCCACATCATTTCAACCCCCCAAATCTATGTGATGACATTGAATCAACGTGGAAAACTCATTGGATTTGCAAAAAGTCATCAACGTACCTAACGTTTAACCTAAATCCAATGACATGGTGACATTTTTTGTTGATTTCACATTGAATTCACAATGCAAATCAAAATTAGATGTTGAACTGGCGTCTGTGTCCAGTGGGATGTAAATGGAGAGAGGTGGAGTGTGTGGGTGTGTTTGTGTACCTGACTCAGGCATGCGGACCATGGTGGAGGCGACCTGTCCCTCTCCGTCGGAGGTGAAAGCAGACACTTCGAAGACGTATGCTGTGTAGGGGCGAAGCTGGTCCACCCCTACGGATATTGGTACGGCCCAGGTGGCGGCGGGCGGGACGGCTGACAGGGTGACGGGAGGAGAGGACGCTGTCAGAGCTGTCACCTCTGACGGACTGGGGGTCCCACGGGACAGGATGTCTGCTGCATCCTACACACACACACACACACACACATTTAAGTACAGAGAGAGAGAGAGAGAGAGAGAGAGAGAGAGAGAGAGAGAGAGAGAGAGAGAGAGAGAGAGAGAGAGAGAGAGAGAGAGAGAGAGAGAGAGAGAGAGAGAGAGAGAGAGAGAGAGAGAGAGAGAGAGAGAAAGAGAGGGAAAAAAACTGGGGGCCTGTAGCACTGTTCTGTTTGTACTACAATATATTTTCTGAACGTTTAAAAACCAGTTGAAAAATCTAATCTCATCTAGATAGTCTTCTGCTAATGATCTGGTCAGAGTATCTTTGTAGAGAGAGAGAGAAAGAAGCAGACAAACAGAGAGAGAGAGAAAGAAGCAGACGAACAGAGAGAGAGAAAAAAGCAGACGAACAGAGAGAGAGAGAAAGAAAGAAGCAGACGAACAGAGAGAGAGAGAAAGACATACATTACAGTGTGGTAGCGCTCCGGTCATGATGTCCTCAGCATCCAGCTCTAGTATGCGGACGGTCTGACCAGTACGAGCGTGTTTGGCTTTGACCGCAAACTTGGTGATCAGACCGTTGATGCGGAGTGGCAGGAGCCACGTGACCACTACAAACGTGTGGTTCTCAGCAAACGCTGTCAGGTTAGTCACCAGGCCTGGGGCTGACAAAGGGATACAGTTGTCTGTGTGTGTAAGTGTGTGTGTGTGTGTTCGTATGTTATTAGTGGATACCTACGAGCCTCAGCAGTTTTGATGTACAGAGACTTGCTATAGGGTCCAATACCAGCAGAGTTTTCTGCTGCAACCTGGACAGACAGCAAGAGAGAGAGAGAGAGAGAGAGAGAGAGAGAGAGAGAGAGAGAGAGAGAGAGAGAGAGAGAGAGAGAGAGAGAGAGAGAGAGAGAGAGAGAGAGAGAGAGAGAGAGAGAGCGAGAGCAAGAGAATATTAATCATCATTACTAATTCAGGATTCAGTCGTCAGATCTCCACCATGTTAATCTCTACCAGTGATCAGGAACATTTATTGATGCAAAAGTCACACAACACCAGGCAGGCAGATATACACACTGACTACAGGGACATCCATAGCACCCTGTAGCCCACTGCTAGCTTGTCTTTGAAGCTAAGCAAGGTTGGGCCTCCCTGGATGGGAGATCAGATGATGCTGGCTGATGATGATGATGCTAGATGGGGGCACTATTTCCTCTGCTCTTAAGGAGACCCCAGCTCCACAGTGACAGGGAAGGAACCACCCTGTACAGAGTGACATCCTTCAGATGAGAGGTTAAAGTGAAGTTCTGACTCTAATAAGATAATGATATGGCTCCATAGCTATGAAAATAGAACAGAGAAAATGAATAGAAGACAGAACAGAGAAGATGAAAAATCGTAAGATGAGGAGCAGGACAGAGCAGGACATAGCTTGCTCAGCACTGCTGGGTGTGCTCATACAGTACACATAAGTAACATCTGGTAATGTGATACACACACACACTCCCTTGCCCCTCATGCTAAGCTGTATTAAGGTCATTAAGGATGAATGGATTCTGAAAACTATTAACCATAATCATACACAGCATATTGGCAGAATAGTCTGTGGAAAAAGAACAGCATGGCTGATCCATAGATCTTTTTACATTATAAATCATTTAATCACAATTAATTATTTAACCAGATCAAGAGAATAGTTTCCCCGCCGGAGGCATCTGCCCGGAACACACACACATGCATACATGGATGCACACAAAGACAAAGACAGATATGGTTAAAACACACATTCTACCATATGCTTACGTTACATTTCTATTGAATGATGTAAGTGTGATTGATAGGAGAGGCTATATGGACACGCCTGGTGCCCAAATTGATGACGTGAAGGATGAATTGGGAAAAGTGGAATCGGTCAGAGTGACCAGCAGCGGTATGTTGATTTCATGTGTGTCAAAAGCGCAAAAGGAGAAAGCTCTGTGGCTCTACAAGATATCGACATATGATGTGGAAAACTATGATTTTCAGACTAGGGCACCGGTTAAAGGTGTCATCTCTGGTGTCTTGTTGGACATAGAGGCTGTGTGGTTTATGGATAACATGCCAGGTGTGGTAGACGCACATAGCTTGACTCAAATGGTGGACGGAAAGAAGGAGCAAAGCCTATCGGTTTTACTGTCGTTTGATGAAGTGGTTCTCCCGACTTATGTAAAACTTGGGAATTTGAGATATGCGGTGAGACCGTATGTACAGAAGCCGCTGCCGTGTTACAATTGTAAAAAGTTTGGACACGTGGCAAGTGTTTGTCGAATAAATAAATATGTCGTAGTTGAAGAGTCCGATGAAGTTTGTTGCTGTAATTGTGATGGGAATCACGTTCCAGAGTTCCTGGAGTGGTCGCAGTAGCTAGTTACAGGGAGTACTGAATGAAGAGGTTCCCCAATCCCAGGTTCCTGAGCATGTGTAGGGATCTGAATAGACATTTAAATCCGACTGAAGGAGTACATTGAAAAAATATATATAATATATATATATATATTTTGAAATTCAGGGTAGTAGAGTGAATTTTTGTAAGTGTTTTTTGTTTTTGGTAATTAGTATGTATTTGTTCATCCAGAACAGCTTTTCTGGGGGGGATTCTTTTTTTAAACTACCTCGTACAGCAGGTGGCGGCAATACGCCTTATGAGTGTAGTCTGCTAATAAACCTTGATGAAGAATAAATTGATGACGTATGTTGCACTGATGAGCGTCGAGTGGACCACATCCTACAAAAAAAGGTAGTCAGAGTGCTGGGAACATGAAGGAAATCTGAATATAAGTTTTGGGTGGATAGGCAATGGCATGGTGTGAGAGATGGGGTTGTTTGGGAGGAAGTTTACCCCCTCTGTGGTTCTTCCTGCTATCCCACCTTGGTTGCTCCCTCAGACAGTGATAGATCAAGGGTTGCTTGAGAAGGTAAGAGCTGTTTGTCCTTTGTCCTGTCCTGTTTTTAGAATATGTTGTTTGTTAACATGACAGCGCATTTGTTATTTAATTGGGCGCCATTTAGGTTAGGCTATTTGATCGGAGAAATCTGCATGATGTAAAACGTGTCTGTCTCATTACAATGTCATACATTTCATCTCCAGCCTGTAGGCTACAGAAAAGGCCACATACTCTTTCTACCATATCTTATATCTTCTACATGATTTATGTTAAAAAAAAATTTGTTGATGGAACGTTGGTGGAGCGCCGCAGCAATGCATCTCACCAACAGCACCCTGGAGAGGCGCGCTGGGAATGGACAAGCAAAATATTTTGAGCCCCTGCCTTTGACAAAGTGGCCACTGTTTATCACAGGGCGGCATCAGCACTCACCTAAAAAGCCAATATGCCACTGGTTGAGAGAAATTGTTTTGGGGCAGAAATATGTGAGGTTTTATGTTTTGTTGGAGGTGCGTCTTGGTCAGTTTAGCTCAGAAAATGCCGCCCTTGTCAATCTGCTGCCATAAGTGGCCGCCTAATCCAGCCTAATAAGTGGGCTGGCCGTGGATGTGATCATTGTCAGGAGGAGATGGAGACAGTGGAACACGTTCTATTTCAGTGCCAGAAATATAGGAGGGAAAGGGAGCGATTTGTTATTAGATTTGAGGAGTAATTGGGTTGAAGAGCCTAGATTAAGTGAACTGCTGGGGAAATCTTCAGGGGATGTAGTATTTCATTATGTATTTTGTTTCCTTAAGGAGACGAGGATATTGGGTAGGATTTAGACCTTCCCTGTCTCTGGTCCACACTCCAGTCCATTTGGTGGCGGTAATGCACCTTAAAGTTGGTTGCCAACCGCCATATAAAATCCACAGAAGAAGAAGAGAAGAAGGAGAAGTGTCGAGTGGAGACAAAGAAAATGGGGGGAATGAACAAGAGGAAAGATGGCAGAAGCAGACACTGATGTGAATTGTGAATCTAATGGCGGTAGAATCAAGGAGAATTTGAATATTGTCCAAAAGAATGGAAAATGGAGCAAAGTAGTGTACAGTGATGAGAATGTCCCTTCGTATCTTGTAGGAGTACGGTTTGTTAATGAGGACCAGCTGGGTAAAGTGAAGGCTGTGAGGATCACGAGGCGGGCTTGTTTAGATTTGTTGTACTTCTGAGGATCAGGAGGAATGTATGTTGCGTCCCACCCGATTTGAGAAGTTTGACGTGTCGTGTGTGTCTCTTCGGAAAAGGGCACCCCTCAAGGGGGTTATATCTGCCGCTCGTAGGAATTCGATGTTGAAGAGATGAAAAATATTCCTGGAGTGATGGATGCACGTTGGATGAATCGGGTGGTGAATGATAAAAAAGTGAAGAGTCTATCTCTTCTTTAGTTTTTTTGATATGGAGTCTCTCCCTACTCAACTGCAGTTGGGGTATACACTTTATTCTGAAGGTATTCAGACCCCTTGACTTTTTACACATTTTGTTAAGTTACAGCCTTATTCTAAAATTGATTAAATTGCTTTTTTCTCCCCTCATCAATCTACACCCAATGACAAAGCAAAAACTTTATTTTTTTTAATTTTTCTGTATTCAGACCCTTTACTCAATACTTTGTTGAAGCACCTTTGGCAGCGATTACAGCCTTGAGTCTTCTTGGGTATGATGCTACAAACTTGGCACACCTGTATTTGGGGAGTTTCTCCCATTCTTCTCTGCAGATCCTGTCAAGCTCAGTCAGGTTGGATGGGGAGCATTGCTGCACAGCTATTTTCAGGTCTCTCCAGAGATGTTTGATCGGGTTCAAGTCCAGGCTCTGGCTGGGCCACTCATGGACATTCAGAGACTTGTCCCGAAGTCACTCCTGCATTGTCTTGGCTGTGTGCTTAGGGTCGTTGTTCTGTTGGAAGGTGAACCTTCGCCCCAGTCTGAGGTCCTGAGCACTCTGAATCAGGTTTTCATGAAGGATCTCTCTGTACTTTGCTCCATTCATCCTTCCCTCGATCCTGACTAGTCGCCCAGTCCCTGCAGCCACTGAAAAACATCTCCACAGCATGATGCTGCCACCACCATGCTTCACTGTAGGGATGGGGCCAGGTTTCCTCCAGACGTGACGTTTGGCATTCAGGTCAAAGAGTTCAATCTTGGTTTCATCAGGCTACAGAATCATGTTTCTCATGGTCCGAGTCCTTTAGGTGCCAAGTGGCTGTCATGTGCCTTTTACTGAGGAGTGGCTTCCGTCTGGCCACTGTACCATAAAGACCTGATTGGTGGAATGCTGCAGAGATGGGAGAACCTTCCAGAAGGACAACCATCTCCACAGAGTAACTCTGGAGCTCTGTCAGAGTGACCATCGGGTAATTGGTCACCTCCCTGACCAAGGCCCTTCTCCCCCTATTGTTCAGTTTGGCTGGGCGGCCAGCTCTAGGAAGAGTCTTGGTGGTTCCAAACTTCTTCCATTTAAGAATAATTGAGGCCACTGTGTTCTTGGGGACCTTCAATGCTGCCGAAATGTTTTGGTACCCCTCCCCAGATCTGTGCCTCGACACAATCCTGTCTCGGAGCTCTACGGACAATTCCTTCGACCTCATGGCTTGGTTTTTGCTCTGACATGCACTGTCAACTGTGGGACCTTATATAGACAGGTGTGTGCCTTTCCAAATCATGTTCAATCAATTGAATTAACCACAGGTGGACTCCAATCAAGTTGTAGAAACATTTCAAGGATGATCAATGGAAACAGGATGCACCTGAGCTCAATTTCGAGTCTCATAGCAAAATGCATGAATACTTACGTAAATAAGGTATTTCTGTTTTTTATTTTTTGTAAATTAGCAACAAATTCTAAAGACCTGTTTACGCTTTGTCATTATGGGGTATTATGTGTAGATTGATGAGGACACTTTTATATTTAATACATTTTAAAATAAGGCTGTAACGTAACAAAATGTGGAAAAAGGGAAGGGGTCTGAATACTTTCCGAATGCACTGTATAAACTACATAATCAGAGCATTTATCCCAAGACCAATGCAGTGTGATCACTGTAAAGCTTTTGGACATGTTTCAAGTTTTTGAAGAAGGGAGAAGCCGGGATGTCCAAGTTGTGGAAAAGATCATGTCATGTGTTTTAAAAGCGATGAAAATGTGACTTGTTGCAATTGTGGTGGGAACCATGAAGCCATGTCTTTGGAATGCCCGACCAGGGTGAAAGAGAATGAGCTGGCCAAAGTCAGGGCTGTCCAGAGCATTTCATATGCAGCGGCTGTTAAAAGGGTTGAGGGTTCGAATGATGCTCCTGAAGAGTCCATGGTGGTGGATAGGCCTTCCCTGCAGGCTGCAGGGGTTGCCTTTCATCAGCAGGACCCATATATTTTAAAGGCTAAGACGGTGGACTTTGTGGCCTTCATAGCTATGGGGATTAATGGCACTGCCAAAGTGGAGAGAAGGTCCAGGAAAATAGATATCATTGTGGATGCGGCGGCGCAGTACCTGGGACTGAAAGATTTCTCAGTGGAGGAGTTGCATGGAGTATTGTCACAAGCCGTACCACCCTCTTAGGCCCCAGAGCCTGAGAAGGGATATATGGAGATTTGAAGGAATTAACTATTTTTATTTGGGAGGATTAAGTCAGTTTTCCCTATCAATTATCGCTCCAGGCGATTAACTTTTAAGAAGGCACACCTGTTAATTGAAATACATTCCAGGTGACTACCTCATGGTTGAGAGAATGCCAAGAGTGTGCAAAGCTGTCATCAAGGCAAAAGGTGGCTACTTTGAAGAATCTCAAATATAAAATATATTTTGATTTGTTTAACACTTTTTCAGTTACTACATGATTCCATGTGTGTTATTTCATACTTTTGATGTCTTCACTATTATTCTACAATGTAGAAAATAGTAAAAATAAAGAAAAACCCTGGAATGAGTAGGTGTGTCCAAAATTTTGACTGGTACTGTTTTGACTGGTAAATTTTGGACACCAGGCATGTCTGTATAGCCTCTCCTGTGTATGATTACCTTCTAGATGTGTGTGTGAAAGAGTGCGAGAGCAGAGAGACGTTACTTACAGTATGTTTACTGTATGATTGTTACCTTGATGTTATAGGTAGACCCTGGTAAAAAGAGGTTGAGAAGGGTCTCAGGGATGTCCAGGTGTTTGGTCACCTCTTTGAAGGTGGTGTCTGGATACGGACACACCTCCTTGTACCTATTAAATTAAATAGAAACAACTTTATTTAAACACCAGATGATAAACAAACAACTTTATTTAAACACCAGATGATATACAAACAACTTTATTTAAACTTTATTTAGAGGTAAATAGTGGTGGAATATCAACCCCCTATTCCCCTTAGTGTTATTCCCCTCATAGTGTTCCAGGAGAAGGCTTAATCTGGGTCTACATCATATGTCTCCTTACCTGATGACATAACCGTCGATGCGGGAGTCAGAGGGCATGGTCCAAGATAGAAGGATCCCATTGGAGCCCACCCGCTCCCCCTCTAGATTGGTGGGAGGGGATGTTGGGGCTGGGAGAGGAGGAGGGAGAGGAAAGAAGAAGAGACGAGAGGAGAACTGTTAAGGCCATATTCCAGAAAGAATCCAATCCATACATAACAGTACATCCTGCCTAAACTAGGAAGTCCATTCAACAAACTGGGAGAATGATGAGACATTATGGGTGTGTATGACCAGCTTGCTCTATTCTGGTGAATAGACCCTCAGAGCTCTGGCATTTCACTGACATTCACTACAGCATCATTCATCCTGCTTAGCAAGGCTAGAGTTACCACACACACACACAAACGTACACACACCTACAAACACACACACACACCTACACACGCACACACGCACCCGACACGCGCACACACACACACACACACACACACACACACACACACACACACACACACACACACACACACACACACACACACACACACACACACACACACACACACACACACACACACACACACACACACACACACACACACACACACACACACACACACACACACACACACACACACACACACACACACACACACACACACACACACACACGCACACACGCACACACACGCACAGTGTGGGAGATAATACATATTATCAGCCATTATCAGCAGAGGGCAGCAGCAGAACAGTTTCCTCAGAGCAGACCACTATCAGTTCGGCTGTAACACATCTCACCGGTCTCGTTGGTGTTGATTATGCGGCTGACCGGAGGGCTGAGGTTGGAGGAGGAGGCGGCGGTCACCATGACCGTAAACACTGTTCGAGGACTCAGACTGGAAACATCAGCCTGAGAAGAGACTGCACGGTCAGAACATGAACACAACCACAACACAACTACAGTATGTGGTTGCAGATGACTGTGTGTGTGTGTGTGTGTGTGTGTGTGTGTGTGTGTGTGTGTGTGGAGCAGTCTAACCTGTGAGTGTGTGTATCCCAGGTAGAAGGTGATGATCAGGAGGAGAGTGATGGCCATGCTGCAGCTAGCCCAGTTAGCCCTGTTAGCCTAGTTACCCCAGTTAGCCCAGTTACCTGTTAGCCCAGTTAGCTGTTTGCTGGTCAGAGGCAGCAGGTTAGCGAGAAAGAGGCAATGTTAGCGTCCAGTGCTACACATTAGCTCAAGGTTAGAGGGCTTAGCGCCATTGTTCAATCCAGTGTTGTCAGCAATTTAGCTACAGCAGGTCACAGTGTTACAGCAGTTTAGATCTTAGAGCAGTCATCCAGGCCTAACGTAGTAACCCAGTCCACAGTTAGCGATAGTTAGCTACGGTTAGCAGGTTAGAGTTGAAGAGTTTGAGGGCAGTACATGTCACCACAATGTAGAAACAATTAGAGCAGAAAGATTACAGTAGTAGTAATAGTCCAGTCTTATGGTAGCAACAGGTTAGCTACAGCAATAGTAGATGTAGTCCAGCTCTGGTAGTAACCCAGTCCACCGTTAGCCATCGTCCAGTGGTCAGCAGTTAGCCGGTTAGGTCAGAGAGAGGCAGGGCAGTGTGTGCACCATAACTCCATGCAGGCAAACTCTTTCTCGCTCTCTCTCTCTGGGGAGAGCAGCTTCACCAAATGAATGATTCAGGGTTGAGCTCAGTAGGTCTACCTAATAAATAATGAGCTCTATTACTCAACCTGTGTGTGTATGTGTGTGTTTTTGTGTTAGGTTACGCTGGGGGTATCTGACACCTGGCTGCTGGGCAAGGTCGGGAAGGGGTGGGATCTGGGTGAGGGGAGGTATGTGTTAGTATAGGTGTGTGTGTGTG
This sequence comes from Coregonus clupeaformis, assembly GCF_020615455.1. Lineage (NCBI taxonomy): Eukaryota > Metazoa > Chordata > Actinopteri > Salmoniformes > Salmonidae > Coregonus > Coregonus clupeaformis. The sequence continues at coordinate 44,530,477 of NC_059210.1, read as the reverse complement.
TCTCCATAACTCACTTATGTTGACATTTACAGAAGCAGATTAACTCCTGTCTCCACTGCTGCTGCTAACGTCTACTATGTAATAGCTTCCGTGTGAGTGTACCTGTACGCGTCCATCGTGTGTGTGGTAGACAGAGACAGTTCCTTGGTTGGGCAGCAGGCTGACGAGGTACTGGTCCACACAGCCCTCTGACTGCTCCCAACGCAGAGAGAAGTTCTGAGCAGACACACTAACCACATACACACCCCGCACATGGCCCAGCACTGAGGGATACAGAGAGAGAGAGAGAGAGAGAGAGAGAGAGAGAGAGAGAGAGAGAGAGAGAGAGAGAGAGAGAGAGAGAGAGAGAGAGAGAGAGAGAGAGAGAGAGAGAGAGAGAGAGAGAGAGAGAGAGAGAGAGAGAGAGGAGAGAGAGAGAGAGAGAGAGAGAGAGAGAGAGAGAGAGAGAGAGAGAGAGAGAGAGAGAGAGAGAGAGAGAGAGAGAGAGAGAGAGACAGAGAGAGAGAGAGAGAGAGAGAGAGAGAGAGAGAGAGAGAGAGAGAGAGAGAGAGAGAGAGAGAGAGAGAGAGAGAGAGAGAGAGAGAGAGAGAGAGAGAGAGAGAGAGAGAGAGAAAGATAAAAAGAGAGGGGCGAGAGATGGAGGGACACAGAGAAAGAGATAAATATTTTATGTATAACTTATTGAGTGACCCATGCTTAAAATCAGGGAAGTTGTGGTTGAGCTGTGATCATAGCGTGGTCAGAGTAATGTAGTTGTGTTACACTCAGGTACCTGTGGTTACAGTCAGGGAGGCAGCTGTCCCTGCCTCTCCTCGTCTGATGCGCTCCACGCTCATATTGTAGCTACAGCCATCCCTCAACCCAGTTACTGTAGCAACCTGCATCTCCCTGGATACCTCTAGCGTATGTGTTTGAGAGCCATTTCTCACAGTTACCCTGTGGAAGTCAAACTGGCCAATGGCAGCGTCCCACCTCACCACGGCACAGGAAGAGTTAACATAGAGCAGAGAGAGTGAACACACACCGGCCGGACCTGCATCAGACACACACACACACACACACACGTTAGTATAACATCTCATCTATCTCATCTCATATTCAGCTCTGTCTCAGTCTCTGAGGGTTAAAGGTTACTACTAGGAGCTTTGATATGGCCCTGATATGGCTAGCCACATTAAGAGTTGCCACAAAGAGGTTGATTTGCGTGCGTGTGTGTGTGTGTGTGTGTCTTACGTGTGGAGAACTGTGTAGTGACAGGCTGGCTGAAGTCCGATACCAGCAGGCTCAGGATGGTGATGTCATAATCTGATCCTGGGGTCAAACCTCCGACCTGGAGACTGTTGCTGTGAACCACCATCTCACGACATGACGACTTGTCCCCTGACGGACACAACAGCAGCTAAGGAGAACACACAGACACAAACACACACAATCGGACAAAACATTAGGCGACAAAATCAAATGTTGCTGTTTGTTGGAACGTTGTGTTTGGGCAGTGACAAACCACAAATCAACGGAATCTATTCTCTGTAGTATACATTCAGGGGTTCTCAAAGTGAGGTCTGATATATATATATTGTGACGTCACGAGAGGCTACACAGCTTTCAGCGGGATTGCTCAAGTAGTGCAAGGAGACAAGGTTCAAACAAAACAAGGATTTTATTATAGGTCTTGGGAAATTAACGAAAATATAACAAAATTCTGTTCTCTTGTGGCTCTTTAAGGGTTAACAGTTCAGGGAGGTCTCTTCCACATCCAAAATCATAATTCTCACTCGCTCAGATAACTTTTCCCCAGCCTTACTGTAGTCCACGTTGCAGCTAGTGGCCAACCCAGCAAAAAGTCCTTCCAAATGTCTCTCACGTATTTCCACAGGTGCATATATCCAAAGGTGAGTATTTCCCAAAGGTAAGTATCTCCAAATCCTTATATTCCTCATGGAAGTGGACGTGCAGCACTCTTGTCCTCCAGAGAGCCCAGGTTGGAGACTGTGTCTCTTCACTTCCCAAACCTTCAGCTCATCAGCTCCTCATTTGTTTCAGCTGCGTGGGAAGATTGGCCATAGAGGGGTGGAGTTCCCGACCATACGAGCAGATGGAGCCATAGCTGTCTGGGTTTGCAGCCACCTCAGGGGGATGTAACGTCCCTCCAGGACACAGCCTCTCGTGACATCACACATCCCCCTCCTCGGGACCGACGTCCTCGTCGGGGTAAAGGCAGTGAAGAAGGCATCACGCCGGGAGAGGGCGTCCGCATTGCCGTGGTGCTTGCCAGCCTGCTCTCTCTTCAACTCCTCCACCTCTAGGACCAGGGACTCAGCCTCCTGTTGTCTCTCCTTGAGTTTCTTACTGAACGCATCAGCCTTGGTTTTAGCAGAGTTTAGCTTCTGTTGAGCAGCTTTCAGTTCCTTCTCTCTCTCTGCCTCCGCATTCTTCATCTTGTTCTCCAACACCTTGTACTTCTCCTCTGCCTTCTTCTGGACCTCCTTACTACTGCGCAGGGTCTCCTCACACTCCTCGATGGTCCTGCGCAGCCTCTCCAGCTCCCCCTGTTGCTTATGGAAGGAGCTCTGTTGGAGTTTAGCCTGGAGGATATCTAACTCTTCTGTCTTCATGTCTAACTGTTGCTTTAACAAACGATACCTCTCAGCGGTCCCCTTCAGACCAGACAGTTCTTTGTCCAGATTCTGTAGCTCCGTCTCTGTGTCGGTCTGGGCACCTGCCATCCCTATCAGAGCCCGGGCGGGAGTGAGTAACTCGGAGGATTGCACCGGAGCCTTCCCAGGATGAGTCTTGCCTCTCCGTTTCCGAGGTACTCGGGTTATCCTCTCCTGAGACTCTCTCCAGAGTGGGTAAAAGGCTGGGCAGTCTCGTCCAATTAGGACAGGGACGGGGAGGGAATCAACCACCCCCGCCGTCGTGTGTATGGTGCCCCGTGTGCTGGTCATTGTAAGTTCAGTAATGGGGTATTCTCTGGTGTCCCCATGGACACAGGAAACTGGGAGGACTTTCCCGGGGTCAGACACGTTGGGCCCACCAAATCCTTACGCACCAGGGTGGCCCGGCTACCAGAATCCAGTAAGGCCTCCACATCATGGTGATTCACAGTTACCGGGCAGGTGGGGGGTCGATCTGGGCCGCCATCTACGACTCCCAAGAGCGAGGCAAAACGGTGTGTGGGTGCTGAGCTGGAGGACTCCGCAGTGGGCATAGGTTCCTCGGCTGGTTTCCCACACTGCCAGGAGATATGTCCCATCTCCCCACACCGGTAACACTGTCGAGTTTCCCCCTCCTGGTGTACTCTTCTTGGACCCGCCTGGTTTCTGGCTCCCCCTGGAGCCGGGATAAGTCCTGACGTGGCTGGGTTCGAGACCTTGGGGTCCTTTGGACGGGTTCTTCCCATTTGTGGTGGGGCCGCACTCCTGGGGTCTTTTCGGGAAGCATTCAGCATCTCCGCTGTGGCCTGGTACTTTTCCACAGCTTCCACGGTCAGATCAGCCGTGGTCAAGGCCTGTTGACTGAGGAACCGTTTTGCCTCATAAGGCAGGGCGCGTAGGTAACGATCCACCACAACGGCCTCCACCACCGCCGCTGCTGTATTCCTCTGCGGATCCAGCCATTTCCTTGCGATTCGGACAAGTTCATGCATCTGCGCCCGAGGAGGTTGGTCTGGTTGGAAGGTCCAGCTGTGAAAGCGCTGGGCCATACCAAACTTTGTGAGTCCATATCTGCTGAGGATCTCAGACTTCAGGGCATCATAGTCAGTAACCTGGTCAGGGCCCAGGTCCCGGACAGCATTCAGCGATTCCCCGGTTAGAAAGGGGGCTAACAGACCAACCCACTGTTGCTTGGGCCAGGCTTCCCTAGTGGCCGTGGCCTCAAATGCATGCAGGTATGCCTCAATGTCATCGGTAGCTCCCATCTTAGATATAAAGTCACTTGCCTTTATTGGGCGGGTATTTTGGACCACCCTCTGTCTCTGCAACTGCAATTCCTCTGCCTTCAGAAGGTTGGCTTTCTTTTGCTCCTCCAAGAGAGCCACGTTTGCTTGCATCTGGGCTTGCTGGCCAGCAACAAGGGCTTTCAATATGTCCTCCATTTCAGTCGGGCGGGGAGCCTACGGCCAACTTGGAAAACTGGGTGATCAAACCTTCGGTATCCTCCTCTGACATGCACTATTAACGCTTGAGCGTGCCTGTATTCTCCACCATCTGTGACGTCACGAGAGGCTACACAGCTTTCAGCGGGATTGCTCAAGTAGTGCAAGGAGACAAGGTTCAAACAAAACAAGGATTTTATTATAGGTCTTGGGAAATTAACGAAAATATAACAAAATTCTGTTCTCTTGTGGCTCTTTAAGGGTTAACAGTTCAGGGAGGTCTCTTCCACATCCAAAATCATAATTCTCACTCGCTCAGATAACTTTTCCCCAGCCTTACTGTAGTCCACGTTGCAGCTAGTGGCCAACCCAGCAAAAAGTCCTTCCAAATGTCTCTCACGTATTTCCACAGGTGCATATATCCAAAGGTGAGTATTTCCCAAAGGTAAGTATCTCCAAATCCTTATATTCCTCATGGAAGTGGACGTGCAGCACTCTTGTCCTCCAGAGAGCCCAGGTTGGAGACTGTGTCTCTTCACTTCCCAAACCTTCAGCTCATCAGCTCCTCATTTGTTTCAGCTGCGTGGGAAGATTGGCCATAGAGGGGTGGAGTTCCCGACCATACGAGCAGATGGAGCCATAGCTGTCTGGGTTTGCAGCCACCTCAGGGGGATGTAACGTCCCTCCAGGACACAGCCTCTCGTGACATCACAATATATATATATATATATATATATATATATATACAGTGGAGAGAAGAAGTATTTGATACACTGCCGATTTTGCAGGTTTTCCTACTTACAAAGCATGTAGAGGTCTGTAATTTTTTTTTCAAAAATCCAGAAAATCACATTGTATGATTTTTAAGTAATTCATTTGCATTTTATTGCATGACATACAGTAAGTATTTGATCACCTACCAACCAGTAAGAATTCCGGCTCTCACAGACTTGTTAGTTTTTCTTTAAGAACCCTCCTGTTCTCCACTCATTACCTGTATTAACTGCACCTGTTTGAACTTGTTACCTGTATAAAAGACACCTGTCCACACACTCAATCAAACAGACTCCAACCTCTCCACAATAGCCAAGACCAGAGAGCTGTGTAAGGACATCAGGGATAAAATTGTAGACCTGCACAAGGCTGGGATGGGCTACAGGACAATAGGCAAGCAGCTTGGTGAGAAGGCAACAACTGTTGGCGCAATTATTAGAAAATGGAAGAAGTTCAAGATGACGGTCAATCACCCTCGGTCTGGGGCTCCATGCAAGATCTCACCTCGTGGGGCATCAATGATCATGAGGAAGGTGAGGGATCAGCCCAGAACTACACGGCAGGACCTGGTCAATGACCTGAAGAGAGCTGGGACCACAGTCTCAAAGAAAACCATTAGTAACACACTACGCCGTCATGGATTAAAATCCTACAGCGCACGCAAGGTCCCCCTGCTCAAGCCAGCGCATGTCCAGGACCGTCTGAAGTTTGCCAATGACCATCTGGATGATCCAGAGGAGGAATGGGAGAAGGTCATGTGGTCTGATGAGACAAAAATATAGCTTTTTGGTCTAAACTCCACTCGCCGTGTTTGGAGGAAGAAGAAGGATGAGTACAACCTCAAGAACACCATCCCAACCGTGAAGCATGGAGGTGGAAACATCATTCTTTGGGGATGCTTTTCTGCAAAGGGGACAGGACGACTGCACCGTATTGAGGGGAGGATGGATGGGGCCATGTATCGTGAGATCTTGGCCAACAACCTCCTTCCCTCAGTAAGAGCATTGAAGATGGGTCGTGGCTGGGTCTTCCAGCATGACAACGACCCGAAACACACAGCCAGGGCAGCTAAGGAGTGGCTCCATAAGAAGCATCTCAAGGTCCTGGAGTGGCCTAGCCAGTCTCCAGACCTGAATCCAATAGAAAATCTTTGGAGGGAGCTGAAAGTCCTTATTGCCCAGCGACAGCCCCGAAACCTGAAGGATCTGGAGAAGGTCTGTATGGAGGAGTGGGCCAAAATCCCTGCTGCAGTGTGTGCAAACCTGGTCAAGACCTACAGGAAACGTATGATCTCTGTAATTGCAAACAAAGGTTTCTGTACCAAATATTAAGTTCTGCTTTTCTGATGTATCAAATACTTATGTCATGCAATAAAATGCAAATTAATTACTTAGAAATCATACAATGTGATTTTCTGGATTTTTGTTCTAGATTCCGTCTCTCACAGTTGAAGTGTACCTATGATCAAAATTACAGACCTCTACATGCTTTGTAAGTAGGAAAACCTGCAAAATCGGCAGTGTATCAAATACTTGTTCTCCCCACTGTATACATATATATATATATATATTTATATTTATATTTATAAACTGGGTGGTTCTAGCCCTGAATGCTGATTGGCTGACAGCCGTGGTATATCAGACTATATACCACGGGTATGACAAAACATTTATTTTTACCTGTCTAATTACGTTGGTAACCAGTTTATAATAGCAATAAGGCACCTTTGGGGTTTGTGATATACGGCCAATATACCATGACTAAGGGCTGTGTCCAGGCACTCCGCGTTGCGTCGGGCATAAGAACAGCCCTTAGCCATGGTACACTATATATACAAAAGGTGTATCTTAACGCCACAGCATACAATTACGTTCTAGAAGATTCTGTGCTTCCAACTTTGTGGCAACAGTTTGGGGAAGGCCCTTTCCTGTTTCAGCATGACAATGCCCCCATGCACAAAGTGAGGTCCATACAGAAATGGTTTGTTGAGATCGGTGTGGAAGAATTTGACTGGCCTGCACAGAGCCCTGACCGCAACCCCATCGAAAACCTTTGGGATTCATTGGAACGCCGACTGCGAGCCAGGCCTAATCGCCCAACATCGGTGCCCGACCTCACCAATGCTCTTGTGGCTGAATGGAAGCAAGTCCCCACAGCAATGTTCCAACATCTAGTGGAAAGCCTTCCCAGAAGAGTGGAGGCTGTTATAGCAGCAAAGCAGGGACCAACTCCATATTAATGCCCATGATTTTGGAATGAGATGTTCGACGAGCAGGTGTCCACATATTTTTGGTAATGTAGTATATATTAGCCATATACCACACCTACTCGGGCCTTATTGCTTAAATATTTAAGTTATGTAAAAAATATATATACGCTACATGGCCAAAAGTATATGGACAGCTGCTCATCAAATATCTCATTCCAAAATCATGGGCATTAATATGGAGTTGGTCCCCCATTTGCTGCTATAGCAGCCTCCACTCTTCTTGGAAAGCTTTTCACTAGATGTTGGAACAGCTCCTACTGGGCCACTCAAGGACATTCAAAGACTTGTCCCGAAGCCACTCCTGCGATGTCTTGGCTGTGTGCTTAGGGTCGTTGTCCTGTTGGAAGGTGAACCTTCGCCCCAGTCTGAGGTCCTGGAGCAGGTTTTCATCAAGGATCTCTCTGTACTTTGCTCCGATCATCTATCCCTCAAGCCTGACTAGTCTCCCAGTCCCTGCCGCTGAAAGACATCCCCACAGCATGATGCTGCCACCACCACGCTTCACCGTAGGGATGGTGCCAGGTTTCCTCAAGAAGTGACGCTTGGCATTCAGGCCAAAGAGATCAATCTTGGTTTCATCAGACTAGAGAATCTTGTTTCTCATGGTCTGAGAGTCCTTTAGGTGTCTTTTGGCATACTCCAAATGGGCTGTCATGTGCCTTTTACTGAGGAGTGGCTTCTGGCCACTCTACCATAAAGGCCTGATTGGTGGAGTGCTGCAGAGATGGTTGTCCTTCTGGAAGGTTCTCCCATCTCCACAGAGGAACTCTGAAGCTCTGTCAGAGTGACCATCGGGTTCTTGGTTACGTCCCTGACCAAGGCCCTTCTCCCCCGATTGCTCAGTTTGGCTGGGCGGCCAGCTCTAGGAAGAGTCTTGGTGGTTCAAAACTTCTTCCATTTAAGAATGATGGAGGCCACTGTGTTCTTGGGGACCTTCAATGCTGCAGACATTTTTTGGTACACTTCCCCAGATTTGTGCCTCGACACAATCCTGTCTCTACAGACAATTCCTTCAACCTCATGGCTTGGTTTTTGCTCTGACATGCACTGTCAACTGTGGGATATTATATAGACAGGCGTGTGCCTTTCCAAATCATGTCTAATCAATTGAATTTGCATAGATTGATGAGGGAAAAAATGCATTTAATACATTTTAGAATAAGGCTGTAACGTAACAAAATGTGGAAAAAGGGAAGAGGTCTGAAAACTTTCCGAATGCAATGTATATATTATATATACAGTACAAGTCAAAAATTTGGACACAACTACTCATTCAAAGGTTTTTCTTAATTTTTACTATTTTCTACATTGCAGAATAATAGTGAAGACATCAAAACTATTACATAACACATATGGAATCATGTATTAACCAAAAAAGTGTTAAACAAATCAAAACATATTTTATATTTTTGATTCTTCAAAGTAGCCACCCTTTGCCTTGATGACAGCTTTGCAGACTCTTGGCATTCTCTCAACCAGCTTCACCTGGAATGCTTTTCCAACAGTCTTGAAGGAGTTCCCATATATGCTGAGCACTTGTTGGCTGCTTTTCCTTCACTCTGCAGTCCAACTCATCCCAAACCATCTCAATTGGGTTGAGATCGGGTGATTGTGGAGGCCAGGTCATCTGATGCAGCACTCCATCACTTACCTTCTAGGTCAAATAGCCCTTACACAGCCTGGAGGTGTGTTGGATCATTGTCCTGTTGAAAAACAAATGATAGTCCCACTAAGAACAAACCAGATGGGATGGCGTATCCAGCCATGCTGGTTAAGTGTGCCTTGAATTCTAAATCAATCACAGACAGTGTCACCAGCAAAGCACCCCCACACCATCACACCTCCTCCTCAATGCTTCACGGTGGCAACCACTAATTCGGAGATCAACCGTCCACCAACTCCGCGTCTCACAAAGACATGGCGGTTGGAACCAAAAATCTCAAATTTGGACTCATCAGACCAAAGGACAGATTTTCACCGGTCTAATGTCCATTGATCGTGTTTCTTGGCCAAAGCAAATCTCTTCTTCTTATTGGTGTCCTTTAGAAGTGGTTTCTTTGCAGCAATTCGACCATGAAGGCCTGATTCACGCAGTCTCCTCTGAACAGTTGATGTTGAGATGTGTCTGTTACTTGAACTCTGTGAAGCATTTATTTGGGCTGCAATTTCTGAGGCTGGTAACTCTAATGAACTTATCCTCTGCAGCAGAGTTAACTCTGGGTCTTCCTTTCCTGTGGCGGTCCTCATGAGAGCCAGTTTCATTGTAGCGCTTGATGGTTTTTGCGACTGCACTTGAAGAAACGTTCACAGTTCTTGAAATTTTCCGGATTGACTGACCTTCATGTCTTAAAGGAATAATGGACTGTTGGTTTTCTTTGCTTATTTGAGCTGTTCTTGCCATAAAGAAGGAAAGAAATTGCACATATTCACTTTTAACAAGGCACACCTTTTAATTGAAATGCATTCCAGGAGACAACCTCATGAAGCTGGTTGAGAGAATGCCAAGAGTGTGCACAGCTGTCATCAAGGCAAAGGGTGGCTACTTTGAAGAATCTAAAATCTAAAACATATTTTGATTTGTTTAACACTTTTCTGGTTGATGTCTTCATTATTATTCTACAGTGCAGAAAATAGTACAAATTAAGAAAAACCCTGGAATGTGTAGGTGTGTCCAAACTTTTGACTGGTACTGTATTTATTTATTTTTACATTACTAATAACAACAGATTAAACAAACGTTGTCCAAGGGATCCGTGGAATAGGTTTGGAGTGTGTAATACAATACAATGTCATATTATTCATCTACAATGTATGTTCTTAACCCTGGGCAACATGGGCTTGGGAGGCTCACAAGGATATTGGTATCCACAGTACTCTACCAAGTATCAATATTTCAACTTAATACATAAATGCACTGTAATTTAAGCTTTAAATGGCAAATCAGCAGTTGAAACAATAACAAAGCGATTTACCCGCCACTGTTTCTGTAAAAAGCTGAGGGATGGGGCTGGAGAAATGTAATCACTCTCAAATTCGTAGACAGAGATATGGATGCAAGGACTGACCATCCATGATATCAAAATGATAGTTTTAACCATGTTTTTAGGCTATACAGTGTTTGTTTACATTTACTTTGTTTACAAACATTGGAGTAACACAAGTTTATATTTGGGCACAGTTCATTAGTGTCACGGTTTCGGCCGAGGCTGCTCCTCCTCCTTGTTCGGGCAGGCTTCGGCGGTCGTCGTCCCCGGAGTACTAGCTGCTACCGTTCGATGTTTCATGTTTGTTTGGTTTTGTCTGTTTGTACACCTGTCCCTTGTTAGTGTTTGATTTGGTTGCCTATTTAGTTTTCGTGTGTGGGGGCAGGTGTTATGTGGTATTGTTTATTGTCAAGCTGTTGCTCTTTTTGTATTACTCTCGTGTTTGTTGTTTTCCGAGAGTCCGCACTGTGTGCGCTATCTTCATTTTACGCACTGTGTGTGTTGTGCGTAATTTGTATTTTGCCTCCCGGTTGGGTTGGCTGTTCGCCTGTTTGGTGCTGCATTTTGTTAACTAAAGTCTGTTGACGAACGCCCGTGTTTCCTGCGCTTGATTTCCTCACCGCATCTACACTCAGCTACTGACAGAATACCACATCCCATCATTGAGTCAGCAGGAGCACCGGCGCCGACAGAGGTCATGGAGGACCGTCTTCGTGGACAGGAGGACCGGATTAACCAGATCGGTCACGCCTTGGATCGGGTGATGAACACTCTCCACCGATGGGAAAGCAGCGGGGTACCCACGCCCCCACCTACCGGACCATCCCCATCGGTCAGTCCTCCTGTCCACATTCCGGAACCCAGTGGGATTCGGCTCTCGCTCCCGAGGGCGTACGACGGCTCCGCTGCCGGGTGTCAAGGGTTCCTGCTACAGGTGGAGCTCTACCTCGCCACCGTACACCCGGCGCCCTCGGGACACGAGAGCGTCTCCGCCCTCATCTCCTGTCTCACCGGCAAGGCGTTGGAGTGGGCCAACGCCAAATGGAGGAGAATGGACGCCGCTACCATCACCTATGCGGAGTTCTCCCGCCGCTTCCGGGCCGTGTTCGACCATCCACCAGAAGGGAAGGCGGCGGGGGAGCGTCTGTTCTTCCTCCGACAGGGGATGAGGAGCGCACAGGATTTTGCCCTGGAGTTCCGGACTCTAGCGGCAGATGCAGGGTGGAATGAGGGGGCCCTCATAGACCACTTCCGTTGTAGCCTCCAGGATGACGTCCAAAGAGAGTTGGCGTGCAGGGATACCATGTTGACGTTTGACCAACTAGTCGACATGGCCATTCGGTTGGACACCCTGCTCGCCACCCGTGGACGTCCCGGATGGGGGTCGCCCATTTCACCCTCCAGCACCTCCGAGCCGAGCCCTATGGAGCTCGGAGGTGCTGGCGCTAGAGAAAGGAGGAGTAGGAACCCGAGGGGGCCGTCCCTGCACCAACTGTGGCCGTGGAGGGCACACCGCGGCTAGGTGTTGGGGAAGGTCCCCGGTGGAGGTGAAGGCAGGCCACGCATTGGGGAGTCCTCCCAGGTGAGTAGGCGCCCTACTTACCCAGAGCTTTCTGTCGTTCACATAACCTTGCCTGTTTGTTTTCCACAGGTAGCACCTCGTTCCCAGCATAAGGCGCTAGTCGATTCAGGCGCAGCTGGGAACTTTGTAGATCGCCAGTTCTGTGTAGAATTAGGGGATTCCTCTCCTTCCCGTTGATAAGCCTTTCCCTGTACATGCCCTAGATAGCCGTCCGTTAGGATCTGGGTTGATTAGGGAGGTCACAGCGCCCCTTAAGATGGAGGCGCAGGGGGGTCATGAGGAGACGATTCAGCTCTATCTGATTGAATCTCCTGCGTATCCGGTGGTGCTGGGGCTTCCCTGGTTGATTACCCATGACCCTACTATTTCGTGGCGAGAGAAAGCTCTTAAAGGGTGGTCTGCTCAGTGTGAGGGGCTGTGTCTGGGTGTTTCCATAGGGGCGACCTCGGTGGAAAGTCCGAATCTAATGCCTGCACTGCATATTCCCCCCCGAGTATGAGGATTTGACACTGGTGTTTAGTAAGACTAGGGCGGCGCAGCTGCCGCCTCATAGACAGGGGGATTGTGCGATAGATCTCCAGTTAGGAGCAGCCCTCCCGCGGGAGCCATGTGTATCCCTTGTCTCAAGAGGAGAGGAAGGCGATGGAAACTTACATCGCCGAGTCTCTGAGACAGGGGTACATACGGGCCTCCACTTCACCCGCTTCCTCAAGCTTCTTTTTTGTGAAGAAAAAGGATGGAGGTCTGCGCCCGTGTATTGATTACCGCGGTCTCAATCAGATTACGGTGAAGTACAGCTATCCACTTCCTCTGATTGCGACTATGACGGAATCATTACACGGTGCTCAGTTCTTCACAAAATTGGATCTCAGGAGCGCATATAACTTGGTGCGCATTAGAGAGGGCGATGAATGGAAGACAGCGTTTAGCTACGACCTCCGGTCATTACGAGTATCTCGTCATGCCATATGGGTTAATGAATGCTCCCTCAGTCTTCCAATCCTTCGTCGATGAGATTTTCCGGGACATGCAGGGGCAGGGAGTAGTCGTGTACATAGACGATATTCTGGTGTACAGTTCTACCCGAGCAGAGCATGTAGCCCTGGTGCGCCGAGTGTTGAGGAGGCTGTTGGAGCATGACCTATATGTCAAGGCAGAGAAATGTCTGTTCTTTCAGAAGTCGGTCTCCTTTTTGGGTTATCAGTTGTCTGCGTCAGGGGTGAAGATGGAGGTTGACCGGGTGTCAGCTGTGCGTAATTGGCAAACCCCAACCACTGTGAAAGAGGTGCAACAGTTCTTGGGTTTTGCGAATTACTACCGGAGGTTTATCCGGGGTTTTGGACAGGTGGCAGCTCCCATAACGTCTCTGTTGAAGGGGGGTCCGGTGCGCTTGCGGTGGTCAGCTGAGGCGGACAGGGCTTTTGGGAGACTGAAGGACCTGTTTACCTCGGCGCCGGTGTTGGCGCATCCGGATCCCGCTTTACCATTCCAGGTAGAGGTAGACGCGTCCGAGGCCGGTATTGGGGCCGTTCTCTCACAACGGTCTGGCACACCACCTAAACTCCGCCCCTGTGCTTTTTTATTCTAAGAAGCTCAGTCCGGCGGAGCGGAATTATGACGTAGGGGACAGGGAGCTGTTAGCCGTGGTACAGGCCCTAAAGGTGTGGAGGCATTGGCTTGAGGGGGCTCAACACCCTTTCCTCATTTTGACTGACCACCGTAACCTGGAATACATCCGGGCAGCTAGGAGACTGAATCCTCGCCAGGCCCGCTGGACTATGTTTCTAGCCCGGTTTGTGTTTAAAATCACTTACATCCCTGGGTCCCAGAACGGGAAGGCAGATGCCCTGTCTCGGCGGTATGACACGGAGGAGAGGTCCGTTGAGCCCACTCCCATACTACCAAAGTCTTGTCTGGTTGCACCGGTGGTATGGGAGGTCGATGCAGAGATCGAGCGGGCGTTACGCACCGACCCAAGTCCTCCACAGTGTCCAGTGGGTCGGACGTACGTTCCGCTCGAGGTCCGCGATCGCCTCATTTATTGGGCTCATACGTCCCCCTCCTCTGGACATCCAGGTATCGGCCGGACAGTTCACTGCCTTAGCACTAAGTACTGGTGGCCAACGTTAGCCAGGGATGTGAGGATTTATGTCTCCTCCTGTTCGGTGTGTGCCCAGTGTAAGGCGCCCAGACATTTGCCCAGGGGTAAGCTACAACCCCTGCCCGTTCCACAACGACCCTGGTCCCACCTCTCGGTGGATTTTGTTACAGACCTTCCCCCTCACAGGGGAATACTACCATCCTGGTCGTTGTGGATCGGTTCTCGAAGGCCTGTCGTCTCCTTCCCATGCCGGGTCTCCCTACTGCCCTACAGACCGCTGAGGCTCTGTTTACCCATGTCTTCCGGCATTACGGGGTACCCGAGGATATAGTGTCTGATCGAGGCCCCCAGTTCACCTCCAGAGTGTGGAGAGCGTTTATGGAACGGTTGGGGGTTTCGGTGAGCCTTACCTCGGGTTACCACCCGGAGAGTAATGGGCAGGTTGAACGTGTCAACCAGGATGTGGGTAGGTTTCTGAGGTCTTATTGCCAGGGCCGGCCGGAGGAGTGGGCGAGATACGTTCCGTGGGCCGAGATGGCACAGAACTCTCTCCGCCACTCCTCCACCCAACTAACCCCTTTCCAGTGTGTGTTAGGGTACCAGCCGGTTCTGGCACCTTGGCACGAGAGCCAGATCGAGGCCCCTGCGGTGGATGAGTGGGTGCGGCGCTCGGAGGAGACATGGAACGCTGCCCACGTTCATCTGCAGCGGGCCATCCGTCGGCATAAGACGAGCGCCGATCTCCACCGCAGTGAGGGGCCTGTGTACGCACCTGGAGATCGAGTCTGGCTCTCGACCAGAAACCTGCCCCTCCGCCTGCCCTGCCGGAAGCTGGGTCGGCGGTTTGTGGGGCCATTCAAAGTCCTGAGGAGGTTGAACGAGGTGTGTTACAGGTTAGAACTGCCTATTGATTACAGGAATATTAACCCCCTCGTTCCATGTGTCTCTCCTCAGGCCGGTGGTAGCTGGTCCACTCCAGGACTATGAGATAGAAGAGACTCCTCCGCCCCGTTGGACATCGAGGGGGCTCCGGCGTACACTGTGAGGTCCATCCTTGATTCGAGACGCCGGATGGGGGGTCTCCAATATCTCGTGGAGTGGGAGGGGTACGGCCCGGAGGAGCGGTGCTGGGTGCAGAGGAGGGACATATTAGACCTGTCCCTGCTGACCGAGTTCCATCGGGGTCATCCTACGCGCCCTGCTCCGCGTCGTCCTGGTCGTCCCTGAGGCCGGGATCGGCGCACGGCTGGAGCCGCGCGTCAAGGGGGGGGTACTGTCACGGTTTCGGCCGAGGCTGCTCCTCCTCCTTGTTCGGGCAGGCTTCGGCGGTCGTCGTCCCCCGGAGTACTAGCTGCCACCGTTCGATGTTTCATGTTTGTTTGGTTTTGTCTGTTTGTACACCTGTCCCTTGTTAGTGTTTGATTTGGTTGCCTATTTAGTTTTCGTGTGTGGGGGCAGGTGTTATGTGGTATTGTTTATTGTCAAGCTGTTGCTCTTTTTGTATTACTCTCGTGTTTGTTGTTTTCCGAGAGTCCGCACTGTGTGCGCTATCTTCATTTTACGCACTGTGTGTGTTGTGCGTAATTTGTATTTTGCCTCCCGGTTGGGTTGGCTGTTCGCCTGTTTGGTGCTGCATTTTGTTAACTAAAGTCTGTTGACGAACGCCCGTGTTTCCTGCGCTTGATTTCCTCACCGCATCTACACTCAGCTACTGACAATTAGGCATTTATAAATTATATTCTTCAAGAATCAATGGGTAAATATCATAAAATAATAAGTACAAAAATTGATGTAGCAACTGCTGATTGCCCCTTTAAAACTGCAAAGTTCTCTCTGCCTCATGGAAACATTAGTAGAATTGCAGGATATTAGCTTTAAAGCCGCGCCAACAAAAACATCTCTCTGTCCTATGACAAAATGTGTAGAATTACAGGAAATTAAATTGAAAACTGCAAAATGTTATTTCCGATGCCAAGAGGCAGGCCTTTAAAATGTTCCTTCCCAGGGCCCAAGACTAGGTTCGTCCAGCCATGCACTGCAAAGTCATAATAAAACTCCTTATATGCTATTTTGTTATCTCACTCGAGTTGTGTTCTGATTATGAGGGGGTCCCTGATTAATTTGCTATCGCAGTAAGTCAAAAATGTCCAGCTGTGAGTCTGTGTGTGCGTGCATGCGTGCGTGCGTGTGTGTGTGTGCATGCATACCTTTATAGTGCTTGGTCATTCTCCCTGGCGTTGGCTCTGGGGGGGATCATACATATTTAAAGTGCCGGTAACCAGAGC
The DNA here is from genome assembly GCF_020615455.1 of Coregonus clupeaformis. Classification (NCBI taxonomy): domain Eukaryota; kingdom Metazoa; phylum Chordata; class Actinopteri; order Salmoniformes; family Salmonidae; genus Coregonus; species Coregonus clupeaformis. The sequence continues at coordinate 44,514,383 of NC_059210.1, read as the reverse complement.
CGCTCTGCGCTGACGACAGTCACTAGGCAACCACCAGGTGAGTGTGTTTCCTGGAAGTCTGCAAGTGAGTTTTACTTGACCCCCCCTGTCCTGCTTCCTCTTATAAAGAACTAATTATGTGTGTGTGTGTGTGTGCGTGTTCGTATGTAAAGGGTTTATTATTTATGGGTAAACTGAGACAGCTGTTGCTAATAATTTGTCAGGGGATGGGAAATGACAAATCATAGAGAAAAGAGGAAAAGAAAGGGAGGAGCAGAGAAGAAAAGAGGAGGGAGGGAGAGGGGAGAGGAGAAGAGAAGAGGAGGGAGGGAGAGGGGAGAGGAGAAGAGAAGAGGAGGGAGGGAGAGCTCAACCCAATTTTGGACACGCCCTCTTGTTTCTCGCTTCCGCATTGTCTCCGTGCTGCTGTGCTGTTTGCTGCTACTTGGCTACCTGCCAAACTATTCACGTTTTACTTTTAATAAACGTTTAATCAATCTCTGTGTTCAACAAATTTACCAACTTTTTAGTTTTGTCCTCACTCATCTTTTTTCGTTAAACTTTTTCACCCCGGACGTTTTATCCCGAGACAGAAGAGTCATTTTCCTGTGCGTTTTTGCTGCCAACTACTTTATTTTCCTTTTTTCCATCGCAACTTTTTTCCCTCATTCAACTTTTTCACTCCGGACGCTTTATCTGGACATGGTTCGTCAACATCTTCAACAGCCGAAGCTAAGTAGTAACATTAACATGATGTCTTCTAATTGCAGTCGCTGTACTCATAATATACAGGAGAACGATCGCCTTACGGCGAGAATAGCTGTGCTACAAGCCCAGCTTCAGACGCAATCGTTAGGCAAGGGTAATTTCAGTGTAGGAAAGGAAGAAACAGCGTCTGTGCCACCAGTAAGTACAGATAGTAACGTTAGTATAAATCCCCCCGCACAGTCCCCGCAGCCGGACAACTTTCTCATGGCTTCTGGAGGGAAATACTGTTGGAATGATCAACCGGTGTCGCTCATTCAGCCGACAGAAACTTTCAACCGGTTTTCCCCATTATGTAGCGAGTCGGAGTCTGAGTCTGAGTCTTCTCTTGTCTCTACTCCTCCCGTTACGGGGTCTGAGACGCCGAAGGCTCCCACCATTAGCTCTGACAAATTGAAAACCCTAGTCATTGGCGACTCCATTACCCGCAGTATTAGACTTAAAACGAATCACCCAGCGATCATACACTGTTTACCAGGGGGCAGGGCTACCGACGTTAAGGCTAATCTAAAGATGGTGCTGGCTAAAGCTAAAACTGGCGAGTGTAGAGAGTATAGAGATATTGTTATCCACGTCGGCACCAACGATGTTAGGATGAAACAGTCAGAGGTCACCAAGTGCAACATAGCTTCAGCGTGTAAATCAGCTAGAAAGATGTGTCGGCATCGAGTAATTGTCTCTGGCCCCCTCCCAGTTAGGGGAGTGACGAGCTCTACAGCAGAGTCTCAGCACTCAATCGCTGGTTGAAAACTGTTTTCTGCCCCTCCCAAAAGATAGAATTTGTAGATAATTGGCCCTCTTTCTGGGACTCACCCACAAACAGGACCAAGCCTGACCTGCTGATGAGGGACGGACTCCATCCTAGCTGGAGGGGTGCTCTCATCTTATCTACCAACATAGATAGGGCTCTAACTCCTCTAGCACCACAGTGAAATAGGGTGCAGGCCAGGCAGCAGGCTGTTAGCCAACCTGCCAGCTTAGTGGAGTCTGCCAATAGCACAGTCAGTGTAGTCAGCTCAGCCATACCCATTGAGACTGTGTCTGTGCCTCGACCTAGGTTGGGCAAAACTAAACATGGCGGTGTTCACCTTAGCAATCTTATTAGGATAAAGACCTCCTCCATTCCTGCCATTATTGAAAGAGATCGTGATACCTCACATCTCAAAATAGGGTTACTTAATGTTAGATCCCTCACTTCAAAGGCAGTCATAGTCAATGAACTAATCACTGATCATAATCTTGATGTGATTGGCCTGACTGAAACATGGCTTAAGCCTGATGAATTTGCTGTGTTAAATGAGGCCTCACCTCCTGGTTACACTAGTGACCATATTCCCGTGCATCCCGCAAAGGCGGAGGTGTTGCTAACATTTACGATAGCAAATTTCAATTTACAAAAAAAAAATGGCGTTTTCGTCTTTTGAGCTTCTAGTCATGAAATCTATGCAGCCTACTCAATCACTTTTTATAGCTACTGATTACAGGCCTCCTGGGCCATATACAGCGTTCCTCTCTGAGTTTCCTGAATTCCTATCAGACCTTGTAGTCATAGCAGATCATATTCTAATTTTTGGTGATTTTAATATTCACATGGAGAAGTCCACAGACCCACTCCAAAAGTCTTTCGGAGCCATCATCGACTCAGTGGGTTTTGTCCAACATGTCTCTGGACCTACTCACTGCCACAGTCATACTCTGGACCTAGTTTTGTCCCATGGAATAAATGTTGTAGATCTTAATGTTTTTCCACAAAATCCTGGACTATCGGACCACCATTTTATTACGTTTGCAATCGCAACAAATAATCTGCTCAGACCCAAACCAAGGAGCATCAAAAGTCGTGCTATAAATTCTCAGACAACACAAAAATTCCTTGATGCCCTTCCAGACTCCTTCTGCCTACCCAAGGACGTCAGAGGACAAAAATCAGTTAACCACTTAACTGAGGAACTCAATTTAACCTTGCGCAATACCCTAGATGCAGTTGCACCCCTAAAAACGAAAAACATTTGTCATAAGAAACTAGCTCCCTGGTATACAGAAAATACCCGAGCTTTGAAGCAAGCTTCAGGAAATTGGAACGGAAATGGCGCCACACCAAACTGGAAGTCTTCCGACTAGCTTGGAAAGACAGTACCGTGCAGTACCGAAGAGCCCTCACTGCTGCTCGATCATCCTACTTTTCCAACTTAATCGAGGAAAATAAGAACAATCCAAAATTTCTTTTTGATACTGTTGCAAAGCTAACTAAAAAAGCAGCATTCCCCAAGAGAGGATGGCTTTCACTTCAGCAGTAATAAATTCATGAACTTCTTTGAGGAAAAGATCATGACCATTAGAAAGCAAATTACGGACTCCTCTTTGAATCTGCGTATTCCTCCAGGGCTTAGCTGTCCTGGATCTGCGCAGCTCTGCGAGGGCCTGGGATCGGGAGAGACACTTAAGTGTTTTAGTACTATATCTCTTGACACAATGATGAAAATAATCATGGCCTCTAAACCTTCAAGCTGCATACTGGATCCTATTCCTACTAAACTGCTGAAGGAGCTGCTTCCTGTGCTTGGCCCTCCTATGTTGAACATAATAAACAGCTCTCTATCCACCGGATGTGTACCAAACTCACTAAAAGTGGCAGTGATAAAGCCTCTCTTGAAAAAGCCAAACCTTGACCCGGAAAATATAAAAAACTATCGGCCTATATCGAATCTTCCATTCCTCTCAAAAAATTTTAGAAAAAGCTGTTGCGCAGCAACCTCACTGCCTTTCTGAAGACAAACAATGTATACGAAATGCTTCAGTCTGGTTTTAGACCCCATCATAGCACTGAGACTGCACTTGTGAAGGTGGTAAATGACCTTTTAATGGCGTCAGACCGAGGCTCTGCATCTGTCCTCGTGCTACTAGACCTTAGTGCTGCCTTTGACACTATCGATCACCACATTCTTTTGGAGAGACTGGAAACCCAAATTGGTCTACACGGACAAGTTCTGGCCTGGTTTAGATCTTACCTGTCGGAAAGATATCAGTTTGTCTCTGTGAATGGTCTGTCCTCCGACAAATCAACTGTGCATTTCGGTGTTCCTCAAGGTTCCGTTTTAGGACCACTATTGTTTTCACTATATATTTTACCTCTTGGGGATGTTATTCGAAAACATAATGTTAACTTTCACTGCTATGCGGATGACACACAGCTGTACATTTCAATGAAACATGGTGAAGCCCCAAAATTGCCCTCGCTAGAAGCCTGTGTTTCAGACATAAGGAAGTGGATGGCTGAAAACTTTCTACTTTTAAACTCGGACAAAACAGAGATGCTTGTTCTAGGTCCCAAGAAACAAAGAGATCTTCTGTTAAATCTGACAATTCATCTTGATGGTTGTAAAGTCGTCTCAAATAAAACTGTGAAGGACCTCGGCGTTACTCTTGACCCTGATCTCTCTTTTGACGAACATATCAAGACTGTTTCAAGGACAGCTTTTTTCCATCTACGTAACATTGCAAAAATCAGAAATTTTCTGTCCAAAAATGATGCAGAAAAATTAATCCATGCATTTGTTACTTCTAGGTTAGACTACTGCAATGCTCTACTTTCCGGCTACCCGGATAAAGCACTAAATAAACTTCAGTTAGTGCTAAATACGGCTGCTAGAATCCTGACTAGAACCAAGAAATTTGATCATATTACTCCAGTGCTAGCTTCCCTACACTGGCTTCCTGTTAAGGCAAGGGGCTGATTTCAAGGTTTTACTGTTAACCTATAAAGCGTTACATGGGCTTGCTCCTACCTATCTTTCCGAGTTGGTCCTGCCGTACATACCAATACGTACGCTACGGTCACAAGACGCAGGCCTCCTAATTGTCCCTAGAATTTCTAAGCAAACAGCGGGAGGCAGGGCTTTCTCCTATAGATCTCCATTTTTATGGAACAGTTTGCCTACCCATGTGAGAGACGCAGACTCGGTCTCAACCTTTAAGTCCTTACTGAAGACTTATCTCTTCAGTAGGTCATATGATTGAGTGTAGTCTGGCCCAGGAGTGTGAAGGTGAACGGAAAGGCTCTGGAGCAACGAACAGCCCTTGCTGTCTCTGCCAGGCCGGTTCCCCTCTCTCCACTGGGGTTCTCTGCCTCTAACCCTGTTACAGGGGCTGAGTCACTGGCTTGCTGGTGCTCTTTCATGCCGTCCCTAGGAGGGGTGCGTCACTTGAGTGGGTTGAGTTACTGACGTGATCTTCCTGTCTGGGTTGGCGCCCCCTTGGTTTGTGCTGTGGTGGAGACCTCTGTGGGCTATACTCGGCCTTGTCTCAGGATTGTAAGTTGGTGGTTGAGGATATCCCTCTGGTGGTGCGGGGGCTGTGCTTTGGCAGAGTGGGTGGGGTTATATCCTTCCTGTTTGGCCCTGTCCGGGGTTTCTTCGGATGGGGCCACAGTGTCTCCGGACCGCTCCTGTCTCAGCCTCCAGTATTTATGCTGCAGTAGTTTATGTGTCGGGGGGCTGGGGTTAGTTGGTTATACCTGGAGTACTTCTCCTGTCTTATCCAGTGTCCTGTGTGAATTTAAGTATGCTCTCTCTAATTCTCTCGTTCTCTCTTTCTCTCTGAGAACCTGAGCCCCTAGGACCATACGTCAGGACTACCGGGCATGCTGACACCTTGCTGTCCCCAGTCCGCCTGGCCTTGCTGCTATTCCAGTTTCAACTGTTCTGCCTGCGGTTACGAAACCCCTACCTGTCCCAGACCTGCTGTTTTCAACTCTTAATGATCGGCTATGAAAAGCCAACTGAGAGACCTGAGCCCTAGGACCATACGTCGGGACTACCGGCCGTGGTGACTCCTTGCTGTCCCCAGTCCGCCTGGCCTTGCTGCTATTCCAGTTTCAACTGTTCTGCCTGCGGTTATGGAACCCCTACCTGTCCCAGACCTGCTGTTTTCAACTCTTAATGATCGGCTATGAAAAGCCAACTGAGATTTATTCCTGATTATTATTTGACCATGCTTGTCACTTATGAACATTTTTGAACATCTTGGCATGGTTCTGTTATAATCTCCACCCGGCACAGCCAGAAGAGGACTGGCCACCCCTCATAGCCTGGTTCCTCTCTAGGTTTCTTCCTAGGTTTTGGCCTTTCTAGGGAGTTTTTCCTAGCCACCGTGCTTCTACACCTGCATTACTAGCTGTTTGGGGTTTTAGGCTGGGTTTCTGTACAGCACTTCGAGATATTAGCTGATGTAAGAAGGGCTATATAAAATAAAATTGATTGATTGAGTGATTGGGAGAGGGGAGAGGAGAAGAGAAGAGGAGGGAGGGAGAGGGGAGAGGAGAAGAAAAGAGGAGGGAGGGACAGGGGAGAGGAGAAGAGAAGAGGAGGGTGGGAGAGGGGAGAGGAGAAGAGAAGAGGAGGGAGGGAGAGGGGAGAGGAGTAGAAAAGAGGAGGGAGGGAGAGGGGAGAGGAGAAGAGAAGAGGAGGGAGGGAGAGGGGAGAGGAGAAGAGAAGAGGAGAGAGTGAGAGGGGAGAGGAGTAGAAAAGAGGAGGGAGGGAGAGGGGAGAGGAGAAGAGAAGAGGAGGGAGGGAGAGGGGAGAGGAGAAGAGAAGAGAAGAGGAGGGAGGGAGAGGGGAGAGGAGAAGAGAAGAGGAGGGAGGGAGAGGGGAGAGGAGAAGAGAAGAGAAGAGGAGGGAGGGAGAGGGGAGAGGAGAAGAGAAGAGAGAAGAGAGAAGAGAGAAGGTAAGGGACGGGATAGGATGGTGTCCTACCTTGTACCCCTCCACGCCCCCTGCTGGGGCTCCCCAGCTCACAAACACTGATGAGGTCACATCCTCTTTTACCAGCAGCACTTCCTGTGGGGCTCCTGGGACTAGAGAGAAACACCAATCAGAACATCTGTTCTGATATCATTCAATCAACATTCATTTCACTGATCTCCACCATCGGAATGAATCGTACTGGGTTTGTTGTGTGCGTGTAATAAGTAGTGTGTGTGATGTGTTGTGGAGCTGTGTGTTAAGTGTTGAGTGCAAGTGTGTGTATATATGGGTGTGTTTGCATGTATGTGTGTGTGAGAATAATGTTTTACTTGACCTTGACCTGGAACATAAAGGAGATAAACTCTGAATACCTCAGTTCCTACTGGAACCTCCCAAGATAAGTCACTGCTGCTGCCAGCCAAATATCTGTATGTGTGTGTATCCATAACTCACTGGTGTTGATGTCTACAGAAGCCGGTGTACTCCTCCTCTCTCCATTGCTGCTGATAACATCTACTGTGTAATAGCTTCCTGGGGAGAGGTCCTCAAACCTGTAAGACCTACACACACACACATACACACACACACACACAGCCAGTGTTACCCAGACAGCAAGTGGAAGCTGGACCAGCCAACAAGGACACAGTGTGCCAGGAGGGTAGGACTCACCATGGCTCTTGGGCTGGTAGGTTCAGCTGCTGATTGGAGGTTTGGTTTATGATTGACAGGATGAAGCTTTTGACAACTTCCCTGGCCTGGGTCCAGCCGACTGTCACAGATGATGTGGTCTTACTGAGGACTGATACCTCCACTGGACTGGGAGCTAACACACACACACACACACACAAATGCTGATTAATAAGAACCAGAGAGAGGTGTGTTTGTGTGTGTATGTGTCTGTGTACCTGTAGTGATGCTGAGTGTGACAGGGGGGCTGTCTGTGAAGAACTCTTTCTCCGTCCTCAGAGAGAAGTGGTACAGCCTGCCTGGTAGCAACCCAGAGAACACTGCCCTCGGAACACACACCTTCTGGACCTAACACATACATATAGTACCAGTCAAAAGTTTGGACACACCTACTCATTCAAGGGTTTTTCTTTATTTTCACTATTTTTTACATTGTAGAAAACTATGAAATAACACATATGGAATCATGTAGTAACCAAAAAAGTGTTAAACAAATCCAAATATATTTTATATTTGAGATTCTTCAAATAGCCACCCTTTGCCTTGATGACAGATTTGCACACTCTTGGCATTCTCTCAACCAGCTTCATGAGGTAGTCACTTGGAATGCATTTCAATTAACAGGTGTGCCTTGTTAATGCGTTTGAGCCAATCAGTTGTGTTGTGACAAGGTAGGGGGGTATACAGAAGATAGCCCTATTTGGTAAAATACCAAGTCCATATTATGTCAAGAACAGCTCAAATAAGCAAAGAGAAATGACAGTCCATCATTACTTTAAGACATGAAGGTCAGTCAATCCGGAAAATGTCAAGAACATTGAACGTTTCTTCAAGTGCAGACGCAAAAAACATCAAGCGATATGATGAAACTGGCTCTCATGAGGACCACCACAGGAATGGAAGACCCAGAGTTACCTCTGCTGCAGAGGATATGTTCATTAGAGTTACCAGCCTCAGAAATTGCTGCCCAACTAAATGCTTCACAGACTTCAAGTCACAGACACATCTCAACATCAACTGTTCAGAGGAGACTGTGTGAATCAGGCCTTCATGGTCGAATTGCTGCAAAGAAACCACTACTAAAGGACACCAATAAGAAGAGGAGACCTGCTTGGGCCAAGAAACACGAGCAATGGACATTAGACCGGTGGAAATGTGTCCTTTGGTCTGGAGTCCAAATTTGAGATTTTTGGTTCCAACTGCCCTGTCTTTGTGAGACGCGGTGTGGGTTAACGGATGATCTTCGCATGTATATTTCCCACCGTAAAGTATGGAGGAGGAGGTGTTATGGTGTGAGGGTGCTTTGCTGATGACACTGTCTGTGATTTACTTAACCAGCATGGCTACCACAGCATTCTGCAGCGATATGCCATCCCATCTGGTTTGTTCTTAGTGGGACTATCATTTGTTTTTCAAGAGGACAATTACCCAACACACCTCCAGGCTGTATAAGGGCTATTTTACCAAGAAGGAGAGTGATGGAGTGCTGCATCAGATGACCTGGCCTCCACAATCCCCCGACCTCAACTCAGTTGAGATGGTTTGGGATGAGTCGGACCGCAGAGTGAAGGAAAAGCAGCCAACAAGTGCTCAGCATATGTGAGAACTCCTTCAAGACTGTTGGAAAAGCATTCCTCATGAAGCTGGTTGAGAGAATGCCAAAAATGTGCAAAGCTGTCGTCAAGGCAAAGGGTGGCTATTTGAAGAATCTCAAATCTCAAATACATTTTGATTTGTTTAACACTTTTTTGGTTACTACATGATTCCATATGTGTTATTTCATAGTTTCGATGTCTTCACTATTATTCTACAATGTAGAAAATAGTAAAAATAAAGAAAAACCCTTTTGACTGGTACTGTATACTGTAAAAACATGATATAGGCAGTCGACCACATAAACACATTATATAGACACTCGACCACATTATCATATTATATAGATACTCGACCACAGGAACATATTATATAGACACTCGACCACATAAACACATTATATAGATACTCGACCACACACTTTATACATGCACACACACGCTGCTGCCGTACCATGAGTGTGTGGTGACAGTTGAGACAGATGACTTCATAGTTGTGTCCGCGTCCAGGAGCTGGATCCCACAGCATCTCTACTGATGACTCTGTTACTGAGCCCTCTCTCACACTACTGGGAGAGGCCAGGCCTACACACACAAACACACACACTTCATCACCGTCAACATCCTCATCTGAGGAGAGGATACTCAGATGGAAATATAAGTGTGTGTGTGTGTACTCACGTGTCCTGAGTGTGTGTGTTTGGTATGGTGGTCCGGTCCTGTGCCGGCTGGTGCTGTAGACACTAAGATGGTACTCCTCCCCTGGAGTCAGGCTGCCAACTGTTACTGTGTGCTTACCAGGGGGGAATGGCGACCAATCACACACACCCTTACACACACACACACCCTCACACACTCCCTCACACACACACACCCTCACTCCGTCACACACACCCAGTACTGGTCTCTGGACATACAGAACCACAGAACTGCTTCCTACCGAGAGAGGGACAGCTGCCTGCACGGGCCCTGGCTCTACACACAGACAGAAATGCACACACACACAATGTGAAAGAGAAACACACACAGTATGATAGAGCAAAACCAACATTTCTTCAACTTGAACACACACATCTCTGTGGGCCTACCTGTGGTGTACGTGGTGTTGATCTCTTGGCTCTTGTTCCCTCCTCTCACTGAAGCCACACCTAACTCGTAGTTCTGACCTGGACTGAACATGGCCAGGAACACGCACCTGGACTCATTTACCCACAGTTCCCTGGGACGGGCCTGGCTGACGGGGCGTAGCCTGACATAGTACCCATCAGGCCGTTCACCTGACGGGGCGGACCAGCACACTGTCAGATTCTCCCCTCTGCTAGACACAACCACGCCACCTGGGGGGCTCACCGCTGCAAACACACACACACACACACACACACAAATGCACACATACACACACACACTCATTCAACATTATTCTGTAAAAAAAACACAGAGCCACATAGAGACACAAACAAGTACACCCTAAGCGTTAAACAAACACAGACTTTCATACCAGTGTATAGGGTCAGTTCCTCCCCTCCACAGCTCTCCACACCGTGTTCTGTGACGGAGTCAACTCCGACCTTGTACTTCCTGAACCCCTCCAGTCCCGCAATCATAGTCGACCTGGAGCTGCTGGCCACACCCATTCTCATCTCCTGGCCTGACGCTACACCCTCCCAGCGAACCAGAAAGCTCCACCGCACAGCATGCTGGGAGTCTGGGGCTGTCCAGTTTACTGTGATCTGACTGGCCATCACGTTGCTAATGCTGATGTTTCGAGGGGGAAGGGGCCGTGTGTGAGCAATGTGCATGCTCCCCAAGCTCCATGCGGCCCCAGTGAGGTGGGAGGCTCTGAGGGACAGAAAGTAGACCTTGCCTGGGGTCAGGCCTGGCACCTTCAGCCCTCTGGAGAATAGAGACACTGGGACACGACCTGCATGCCTCCTCTCCTCCCTTACTTTCTTCTTCTCTTCCCCATGTTCTTCCTCCTTTTCTTGGTATTGGACATAGAGCTGGGGGGCAGGGTGGGAGGAGTTTAGGAATGTAAGGTCACTCCAGTGGAGCTCTGCTTCTCTCTCTGTTACCTCCACCAGGTCAAAGGTGAATAAAGGAGGGAGGAGAGGGACTGAGAGAGAGAGAGAGAGAGAGAGAGAGAGAGAGAGAGAGAGAGAGAGAGAGAGAGAGAGAGAGAGAGAGAGAGAGAGAGAGAGAGAGAGAGAGAGAGAGAGAGAGAGAGAGAGAGCAAGAGAGACAGGGTTAGTGGGTGTCGGGAAGGAGTAAAGGGATATTAGGGTGTTTATTTACTCTGGTATTGAATGTATTAATGCGTACTTTCCCAGTGACAGATAAAGGGTAAAGGAATGTGGCAGAAGAACGAAGTCAGGAAGTAGCCTGGTCCAGTAGTGTTCCTCTGTAGGGCAAAACAGTCCGTCTGATTGGCTGGCAGTGATGATGATGTCATAGCACTAGTCAGGTTGTAGGAGGAGCCATCAGACCAGTGGGGCAGCCCCTCATCCTGTGAAGACAAACAACAACAAAAAACATGATGTGTGTTTTCGTGTCAGACACAGGCTGAGAATGTCCCAGTCATCAGCTTTAAATCACAGACTAACACACTCCTCTGTAATGAGGAAGCTAATGTGTCTGACTGTTTAGAAAGCAAACACCATTCATGCTAACACAGCCATTTCTATCACATGCATGTGTGTGTGTTACCTGTCTGTCGTTGAGAGCGGTCCAGAGCAGTAGCAGGTTGTTGTGTGTAGTCAGGTGAGAGGAGAGGAGGAGGAGGTCTCTCTCTGTTTTAACATCCACCAGGTGTCCTCCTGAAACCATGCCCATACAGGTTTGCTGGGCGTCGCCCCACGACAGGCTCCGCCTACTCATACTGTAGCAGCTCCTTCCACTCGCCAGCCAACCAATAGGACACTGGGCTGAGGAGAGACAGTGGTCAACTCACGGTCAACTTAGACATACAGCGGTCAACGTTTATTACGTGTGTGTGCGTGTGTGTGTGTGTGTGCTGTACCTGTCTCCATGGTGGTGTGTAGTCTCTGGGTGAGGCTGATGTTGAGGTGTGTGAGGGGCGTGGTCAACTCTGCTGTGATGCTGTAGTATGCTCCAGGCTGCAGACCTCTCACTACGTACGAAGAGGTGTGTGTGTGTTCAGTGTGTGTGTATTCAGTGTGTGTGTGTTTTATGTGTGTGTTGTGTAGACTGAGAGCAGTGAGGCTCTGTCTGTTCTGCAGGCTGCAGGTCAGGAGAGTGCTGGTGGTGGTCACCTCGACACGGAGACAGGAGAGAGGGACAGGAGCTACACAGTGATGCACGCACGCACAAACAAACATGCACAAATGCACTCACACACACACACACACACACACACACACACACACACACACACACACACACACACACACACACACACACACACACACACACACACACACACACACACACACACACACACACAACACACACACACACACACACACACACACACATAAACCTGTTACAACTCCAAAAGTATAACTGTGAAACAGTAAACCATTTAATTGAATCCATTATCTTTTAACTTCTGTTTCATAACAGGACCATATAGGTCAGAGTAAGGCTCACCGATATGAAAGGTCTTAGTCTTCAGTGTGGTGTTGTTTTTGATAGCTTTCAGCGTGATGTCACTTCCTCCTGGCTCATTGGCCAATCGCAGCAGCAGCCTGCAGTCAGGAGAACACTCAGAGTGGCCAATAGGATCCAGCCACACCTGAAGGGACGGGACAGAGAGTTGTTTAGTGGTTGCGATATCGTTGTGGTTGTCCGGTGACTGTGCGGTAGGACCGTGAGGCTGGGTGCTGGTGTTGTGGTGTTTCTATGGAGGTTGTGTGGTGGTTTACGTTCTGACCGTGAGGTTACGTGCAATCTGGTAGGAGACGGTGTAGCAGTCTGGATCCTGACTGGTGGGGAAGTGGCCAAACACAAGCTCAACAACCGCGACCGCAGGATCTGACCACCGCACACACGAGAGACTGACCACCTGGAAAGAGAAAGAGAAAAGAGCAATTTTTCAACCTCAGACATTCTATACATAGCTCAGACTGCATGTGTCATATTTGAAACTTTGACACATACGGTTAAAAGAAGAGCGTTGTGATAAATCATAACTGTTTCACCTAAAACGCATAGCTATAAACTGTGTGGGTGTAGATGTGTGTGTGTATCTTACCTGGATGAACCCTGCCAGCAGCCACATATGCACGATTCCATCCATGGGGAAGCCTGGTAATCTCATCAGCACACAACAGGAGCAGTATTCAGAATCATCTACATATGGTACCACAACATACACCCAATATCAATGTTGCTTTGGAATCAGAAACTCCTGGATGTTTGTATATCCCATCTATGTACTGAAGACTGAGGAAACTACATGACCAGAGGTTCCAGTGAGGACTGAGGTTGTCAGAGCTCTGTATAAGAGGAGTGTATCACAGCTGAACTACACGGAGTAGTCCTTCCCAGTGACGCAAAACAACTTTGAATTCAGCGCCCTTCAGCAGCTTTCAGAGAAGCAGAGCCTCGTGTGGAGGCGCGCACAGTCCCATTCAATCAGTCTGTGTGTGTGTGTGTCGCTCACACCAATTTGTTCTGCCCCTGCCACCCTTTCCTCTTTGTTGGGATAAGAGCAGGTTACTATGACGACCAGGCTTACAGCCATTGAGAGAGGACCTCCTGAGGAGAAAGGGAGAGAGAAAGAGAGGGAGAGAGGGAGAGAGAAAGAGAGGGAGAGAGAAGGAGAGGGAAGGAGAGAGAGACGAGGTGAAAGTAAAGTACGTAAAGTCGACTAGATAGACAACACTCCATACACCTCAGCCTGTTTGCAGATTCATACTCCAGTCAATTCAGGGCCACTCTCTGTAGTGATGCAGTGATATGCTAATCAACTCCACTGCTGTGTGTTCCACATGGCAGATCAAAGCAGTCTGTGCGTGTGTGTGAGTATGTGTGTGCACCCAGAGAGCAGAATGGTGAGTGGTTGAATGTGAGCTAGTGGTCTGTGGAGAATGTAGAGAATGTGAGAAAGAGGAATCATTCACTGATCAATCACTAATCAATCACTAATCAATGACTGATCAATGTGATTTCATGCCTCTCCAATACTTCACCACATCCTTGTGGAGGTCACTGGTGTTTTATCTAGGATGAAGTGTCATTAACATTGTGTATTTACATGGTAATTATATATACACATTGTTACACAGACTCCTACATACACCATAATTACACATCACCAGGACAGAGAAACACAAACACACGTCAGCACTGAACAGGCTGTGTCAGCAGGGGAGTGTGTGTGTGGAGGAGGAGGAGGAAGAGGAGGAGGATGATGAAGAGGAGGAGGATGGGGAGTTTTTTATTCATGCAAAAAACACCAACCAGTCAGTCAGACACTGTTGAATGTTTTATTGTTCCATTCATAGTGGTTATCTGTGTGACTAAAGACTGTAGTCTATCTGATGGCATCAGCACATACTGTATGATTACTGGCACAATGCTTCACATTAATTAAACAACACAACAAATTCAGCGTTCTGAAGAAATACAGATAATCTATCATCAGATACTTAGGTGGATTATCACCTTACTAAATAATTAATTGATTTAAATACAACTATTTTTTGTATAAAAGCTTTACATTTGTAAAAAAGAAAAGAGAAAATCTAAGATAATTTTTATCAGCATATAAAACATGTCAGTCATCAGGAGAGCACTATATCCATACTAAAGCAGCAGCGGTCCTGTCAGCTGGGATCAACTGATCGGAACATTATAAAGTCAGAGAGGACTAGCTAGTGTTACATACGAGGAGGAGCAGGCTACAGCAGTACAGACAGGACTAGTGTTATCATAGTAGAGAAGGAACAGGTTACAGCCCTACACATCTGACCACTACATATCTGTAACAACAGGGTCACTATAACAGGTCAGCATACAGCCCTCCACAACACACTGAAGGAAGACTAAAGAACTCGCCGACATGGACGCTTGACCTGTCTGCTCTGACCTCTGACCTCTTTTCCATCTCCCGTACCTCCTACTGTACGCCATACTGGAGCTCACACTAACTAGCTTCTTTCTCTCTTTAGTTCCATTGGCAGGTGCAGTCGACAGGCTCCTGGAAGCTGTAGACCACCAGGGTAGCATTGTGTGAGCAGTAGAGGGTGACGGAGCGGGTTTGTAGTCCACTCTCCCTGCAGCACTTACAGAAGCGGGCGTGGCTGTTGATGTTGAAGTTAAAGATGGTGGCAGACGGACACTTCCCATCACACGAATACACTGTCACCTGAGAGAGAGAAAAGAGAGAGCGAGAGAAAGAGAGAGAGAGAAAGGGGGAGAGTGAGGGAAGGGGATTTTATACTCTATCCGTGTTAACTTTTTAAAAAACTGCCTCATTGACACAGTCTCTCTCTCACCGGTGCGTTGCTCCTGCAGTCGTCTTTTCTGATGGTGGTTCGGATTGCCACACGCTTACACGTCTTACCGTCCTCCTTACCTAAACACACACGCACACAGAGGAAACGCTGAGATGCACACACATGCACACACACACACACACACACACACACACACACACACACACACACACACACACACAACTTTCATCCTCAGCCCTAGAGTCCTGTCATTCACACAGTCAAAGGTCTATTGAGCTGGGCTCTTTGTTGCCTAGCAGCGGGGATTCAGTTTGATCGACTGCCAGGTGACCGGGGGGGCAGTTCTCACGCCAGAGACCCAGCTCCTATTGGCCACTGGCCAATCAGGGTAAGCAACAGGGGGTTGGGGCTGGGTGATGGAATGTTGAAAGATAGCTACACGGCGTCCAGCTCTACACTCTCTTTATACTTGAAGAAACAGGGATGATTCTAACTCACATTAAGCAGTGATTCCCAACCAGGGGTACTAGGACCCCTTGGGGTACTTGGCCTATCCACAGGGGTACTTGAGAAGACACATTAGACCATAGGCTTACTGGTACAATGCACATGAGGGGGTCCTTCAGGGGTACTCCGGGCAGAGCAAAATTCAGTTGGTGGTACAGTAACCACTGGCCTAGAGGATTCAGCACAGCAATAACATGTTGACACATTTGAATGGGATTTTGCTCTGAGGTATGTTAGGTGAACCTTAACATGTAGTTTATATATATGGTGTGGTAGGGTTAGGACTAGAACACACACTGTGATAGGTGAGGGGTGAGAGGTAGTGGTACCTGTGTCACAGTTACTACTACCAGTTGGGGGTTATGGGGTGAGATGTGAGAGGTTAAAGATGAAAGGTGAGAGGTCGTTGTACCTTTGTCACAGTTAGTACTACCAGTGGGGGTTACGGGGTTAACGGTAAACGGTAAAACACCGACTCCAGAACCTGGGAGCAGTGGCAGGAACAGCAACGTCAGGAGAACGTTAGGAAAACACACAGGTTAACGTTGGTTTAGAACACTTTGAACACACACAGAGGAATCAGCGCAGTTGGCATGCACAGCCATGGGAGCCAGACAGTGTTCTCTGAGACTGGGGAAGACAGCCAGACGGCCAAACACTCAGGATCACTATACGCTGATGCACCAAGGCTCATTCTCATTGGCCAAACTCTAAACACCAAGCATCACCATTGGCCAAACTGTAACAAACGTAGCATTCCCATTGGCCAAACTGGTCAAGCAGGCAAGCGGGCAAGGAGGCAGAGCTGCTGTATTACTGGGAGAGCACACTGGGTCTGTATTCTTCATCTTTACATGTGAAATTAGTGTGTTTAATGGGACTATTCACACAAAATACAAACTACCTTCATCTTATGGACACCTAGAAAGTACACAATGGATTCAGAGAGTCAGTTTAGCTACAGTTTATCATTAGCATCATAGTCTAAAACAATGGGAATAGTAGGACTCCTGTTTGCATGCTGTTATTCTCCAGATAACTGTGAGGTATGACAATTTTATATATTTGATAAATCAACAGTAACATCCTCCTTCAATGTTATCACGACAGTGTATCAGGACCATTAGGCAGATCTAGGACCACCCCTAGAGCAGAGGCTGCTGGGTAGTGTAGTGATTCATGCTGGTTGTTGCCAGCCAACCACAAGCTTTTACTCTGCCCAAGGCTGCTACAGGTCACACCCCCCAACCAGTCAGCCAATAAGCCCAACCGCTGCCAGGCAACGCCCTGCCCACCCCTGTGATTGACAGCCGAAAGCGTATGAGAAGCGAATGTGATTGGTCACTCACACGTCCTGCAGCAGCCGTCCACATAGCTCTGGACCACTCCCCCATTCTGCAACGATTGAGGAAAGGTTACAGACAGACCTCATTGTGTGTGAATGTCAGTGTGTGTGTGTGTGTGTGTGTGTGTGTGTGTGACAGAGTGTGTACCTGAGTGCACTCTGTGTCGTTGAAGGGGGGGCAGACCACTCCTGAGGCCAGCATCACAGTTCCCACTGTCGTCTCCACACAGTCATACCGCGTACAGTTATCCACCCAGGAGCTCCCTGCCTGTACACACACACACATACACACACACACACCGTCAAAGTTAGCCATCCAGGATTTCCCCGTCTACATACAAAGTGTTTGTGTGTTAGGTAGAGTGTGTGTCTGTTTGGTAGTATTATGATTTGTGTGTGTTCTCACAGTGAAGAGTTCAGTGGTTCCATTGTCGTTGTTGAAAGAACAGGAGACATTCTTACAGGAGCCACAGCACACCTGAGGATCTGATGATGCAACGTACAGCTGGTGCTGAGAGAGAGAGGGAGAGCGAGGGGGACGGGGGGACAGAGATTCCAGAATAATTTACCTAGCTCTGATCAGGATGGAAGTTTGTGGTGTGTGTGTGAGAGAGAAACACATACCTGGCCACACTTCTGAGAGCAGTTGACAGCGGACACGTCCATGGCGTAGTATCCAGTGTGTGTGTCACGGTGTGTCAGACAATGGACGGTGTAACACAGCTCTCCTTCATAGTACTGAATCAGGCTCTGCCCCGGCCCCAGCACCGTGACTCCCTGGAACACACACACCTCCGCCTTCTCTAGGAGAGGCAATGCATGTTCGAATGCATGTTAGAATTTCACCAAGTAGAAAGGGAAGAGGTTGAAAGGATGCTGTTGTCTCTTTCGGATGACAAGTCACCTGGTACAGATAATCTTGACGCCAAATTGCTTAGAGTTACAGCTAACCAAATATCTACCCCAATCTCTCATATTTTTAATAAGTGCTGGGGTGTGCCCAGAAGTCTGGAAAGAGTCAAAGGTTATTCCACTACCTAAGGATAAGAAATCTGCATTCACTGGTCCTTATAGTCATCCTATAAGCTTGCTGCCTGTGTTAAGTAAATTATTGGAAAAAATTGTATCTGTTCAAATCAAGGATTATTTCTCATGTAATGGTCTGATAACGGGTTTCCAGCATGCATACAAAGAAGGGCATTCTATGAGTACGGCCTTAGCACAATTGACAGATGATTGGTTAAAGAGTATGGATGACAGGAAGTTAGTTGGTGCAGTGTTGCTAGATTTCAGTGCTGCTTTTGATGTAATTGATCATGAACTGTTACTAGGTAAACTCAAATGTTATGATTTTAAGTCTGCAGCTCTATCCTGGATGGAAAGCTATCTATCCAGGAGAAGGCAAAAGTGTTCTTTAATGGTAGATTTTCAAACAGTAAAGATATACACTGTGGTGTTCCTCAAGGAAGCTGCCTAGGCCCACTTCTCTACTCTATCTGTACTAATGATTTACCTTCAGTAATGAACAAAGCAAGAGCGGTAATGAATACTGATGACTCTACAATGTATAGCGCAGCATCAGAATGTAATGAGCTAACAGATGCACTGAGTAGTGAACTAAGAATGGTGTTTGGGTGGGTTGATATGAACAAATTGGTGTTGAACATTTCTAAAACTAAATGTATTGTTTTTGGTTCAAGATATATGCTTGCTGATGATCCCCAATGGAATTTGTTGATGAATAGAACGCATGTAGAGCAAGTGAAAATAACGAAACTACTAGGCATCATGTTGGACGTAGCTTTATCATGGTCAGAACACATAGATAATATTGTTATTAAATGGGTAAGGGAATTGCTGTTACAAGAAAATGTTCAGAGTATGTAACATCTAGCACTCTGAATCAGGTGATTCAATCCCTGTCCTATCACACCTAGAGTACTGTCCAGTTATATGGTCATCTGCAGCAAAGAAAGATTTAAAAAAGCTCAAAATGGCTCAAAACAGGGCTGCCAGATTAGCTCTTCATTGCTCTATCCGTATAAATATTATTCAAATGCATCAGAATCTCTCATGGCTTCACGTTGAAAACAAATTACTATCCAGTCTTCTGATTTTCTTTAGGAATGTTATATTTTTCCAAAAACCACTGTATTTTTCAGACCAGTTAGTACATAATAGCAACATGCATAACCACCTAAATTCAGGGCATCTAAGACAACCCATGCCAAGGACAAATCGCCTTAAATGTAAAGTTTTATATAGAGCCATAGCTGAATGAGAAATATGGATTGGTAAAGAGTTCCAGGCAAAAAGTAAATCCATCTTCAAGAAAAAAATTAAAGAACATCTAATGCGATAGACCATATGACTGGACAGGAAATAGAAAGCATTAACTGAATGTTAAATGTGTTACCTGTCAGGTATTTTAATTGTCTGTATTGTCTACTTGTTAAATGTTTGTAAAGTCTTAATTTGTAATTGTTTGAAATGTCTTATTAATTGGTGTTGGGCCTCAGGACGATTAGCTAACGTTACAGTGTTAGCTAATGGGGATCCTAATAAGAATTCACAAATTCTACACACACAGGTCAGGGCTCATGGGTTAGGGGTTGGTAACCTAGCGGTGTGTCTGTGCATAGTGTGTGTGTGAGTGTCTGTGCATAGTGTGTGTGTGTATAGTGTATGTGTGTGTGTGTGTGTACTTACTGCAGGTGTAGAGGGGGCAGCCACAGGTGCTTCTGCCGTCTGGGACCTCCACCTGTACCTCCCCCTGAGAGACCAGAGACATTACTATGACCACGCAGACACACAGACACACACACACACACACACACACACACACACACACACACACACACACACACACACACACACACACACACACACAAGAGCAAGCAAACGTACACAAATCACACAAGGACAATCCTAAAGCTGACTGACTCACCACCTGACAGACTGGGAGAGAGCTGTCCTCACACTGGCACTCTGAGAGGAGGAGAAAGACTGGGTTTACTACAGAACTGGAGGCCTGGAACAGTGCTCTCTGTTTGAACTACAATATTTTTTCAAAGAGACAGTTCTGGGCATGTTGGTATGTGTGTGTATTTAGATGTGTGTGTGTGTGTGCAACTCTTGCGCTTGCAAAAGTGTGTGCGCGTGTGTGTGTGTGTACCACAGTGGCGGTCGGGGCAGCAGTGTCCAGGTAGGGTGGTTTGGACCAGAGACAGACCAGGAGAACAGCTCAGAGACGACTCAGGACACAGGTTCACGTCACACACTGCACACAGAAGAACATTGCTGTAAACATCAACACTGTGTGTGTATAGTGTGTACAGCTTGTATGGTGTGTAGAGTATAATGTTTGTGTGTGTTACCACAGTGGTATTGAGGGCAGCAGCTGTGGGTGGTGTTCAGATCCACAGCCAGTATCTCTCCATAAGAACAGGACGGGACTGGCTCGATACACGACTCGCACACTGCAGAGAGAACACACACAGTCAATTCGACCACTGACTGTTTTTGGCCGATCTGACTGTTTTTATATTTCCTTTACAAATTGTACCCCAAGTCCAGCTACAGTAATGTTGGATGGTGATGGTAGACCCATTACGAAGTATAAGGTTTGACCTTACCACATAGGAAGGAGTAACAGCAGGAGTTGTCCTCACGAACCTCCACTAGGAACTGATCTTCTCTGCAATCAGGGGCGGTGAGGGGGGGACAGGCATGGGGGTCGCACTCTGGGACACACCAATCACAGGACTCAGTTATTAAACCACACCTAACAATACCATCAAATGATTAAAGATATTATGTTTTGGTTCAGTACCTACCACAACGGTACTCTGGGCAGCAGGACAGGGCACTGTAACCAATCACCAGCCGGTTCCCATTCTCACACGGTGGAGCCTCACTTTCACAGATGGTCAGATTACACTCTGAGGGAGAATGAGAGAGAGAGAGAGAGAGAGAGAGAGAGAGAGAGAGAGAGAGAGAGAGAGAGAGAGAGAGAGAGAGAGAGAGAGAGAGAGAGAGAAAGAGAGTTGGTGACTATATGTAGGTGTCTAAGCATACATTTGTGTGTCTATGTGTGTGTGTGTGTGTTTGTGTGTGTGCTCACCACAGATCTTCTTGGGGCAGCAAGCCCCCTCCTCCAGGACATCCAGTACGTACTCTCCCTCCCTCTCACACAGCGGAGTGGGACTAATGCTGCAGTCAGGTTCTTCTGACACCACAGAACCGTTCTCCAGGCAGCGGAACAGACAGCAGCTACGCAATGACCCGTTCCACACCTCCCCAGGGGCCCGCGGAGACCCCTCGTTATCAGTACACACTACACACATAGACACAGACACACACGTTAAAAGTACACACTAAACAACACAGAACCTGAACTACAGTCATACAGAGCACCAGCTCATAGCGTTGACATACTAGAGCTGACATGTAACTGACATAGAGTTGACATAGAGTTGACATACTCACCACACTGCTCCTCTGTGACGCAGTAAGAGGAGTCTGCTCGGTGCAGGATGGTTCCAGAGCGACACACACACTCCTCTCTGATGTGGGAGCAGGTGGTCTCCTCATAGAACTCTCTGTTCTGACAGGTCCGGGTGGTACAGGTCGACACACACGCCTGGTACTCCCTACCTGGGGGACACCTCAACGCTACACACGCACACACATGCAGATGCATTAGCACACACACACACACCGCAAGAACACACATTTGTGTCTTTACCAGCTAATGCAGACCTTATGTGTGCATGTATTAGTGTGTATTAGTGTGTATTGGTGTGTGTGTGTGTGTGTGTGTGTGTGTGTACAAGGTCCTTACGGCAGAAGTTGTGTCGTCTCCAGCTGATGCAGACTTGGTAAGTGTAGCAGACAGCTACGTAGGCTGCCAGGAAGTCACACTGGTGGGCCTTATAGTGGAGGTCGCCTGCCCACATCACATCACAGAACTGCTCTGGAGACACCTTGCTGTGGCACGGAGTGAAGGGTCTCTGTCTGAGCATGGAGAGACAGGTAGAGCAGTCTCCAGTGGTACAGTTGTCTCCGATGCGTCGTGTGTGTTCCGTGTCCTCTGAGGTTTGGACCCTCCAGGCCTGCAGGAACAGACCCAGGTCTTCCACCTCCCTCACCACCGTACCGTTAGGCAGCTTCAGGTCATCCGCCGGGTTCCCGTCACAACACCCTGGGAGACACACCAGCAGGCACATGCACAGCTCAAGTTTAGAGAGAAGTAGAAGGTGCTTGTCACGCCTACTCCCGATGTCACCGGTCTACTAACCACCGGCCCTGGCTATCTCGTTACGCACACCTGCTCCCCATCATTACGCACACCTGGACTTCATTATCACCTTTATTACTCTCCCTTTATTTAGCCCTCTATAGCCTAAGTCATTAGGCAGTATTGTTTCCATTCACGTTTTGTACGCATCTCATGTTTTGTTTCTATGCATTCTTTATTATTAAACTCACTTTCTGCACCTGCTTCCTGACTCCCGGCGTATACGTGACAGAATACTGCCTCAAAATATGGAAGCAGCAGAAGAGAAATATATATTCCAGACGGTTGGCGAACAGGGACACCTAGCCCACCTACACCACGATCAGCTGGCGCAACTGCTTGTTCGGGCAGGCTTCGGCGTTCGTCGTCACCGGCTTACTAGCCACTGGCTAGAAGGCCGGCGACGACGAACTCAGAAGCCTGCCCGAACAAGGAGGGGAGACTGCTTCGGAGGAAGTGACAGTACCCCCCCCTTGATGCGCAGCTCCAGCAGCGCACCGACCCCGGCCTCGGGGACGGCCAGGAGGATGCGGAGCAGGGCGAGCCGGATGACGACGGTGGAAATCCCGCAACAGGGAGGGATCGAGGATATCCCTCACCAGGACCCAGCACCGTTCCTCCAGACCGTACCCCTCCCACTCCACGAGGTACTGAAGGCCCCCCACCCGACGCCTCAAATCCAGGATGGAACGGACGGCCCCACAAACCGCGGGCTCATCTTCCGGCAGGGCAGGCAGAGGGGCAGATTCCAAGTCGGGAGCCAGACCCGATCACCCGGCGTTGGCCTTCTGACAACGCACGGCGCGTTGGAGGTGGACGTGGGCAGCGTCCCACGTCTCCTCCGTGCGCCGAAACCAGTCATCCACCGCAGGAGCCTCGGTCTGGCTCTGGTGCCACGGTGCCAGAACCGGTTGGTAACCTAAAACACATTGGAATGGCGTTAGGTTAGTGGAGGAGTGACGGAGAGAGTTCTGGGCATATTCCGCCCATGGCAAGAACACCGACCACTCCCCCGGCCGGTCCTGGCACTCCCCCCCGTAGTGCCGGAAGATGTGTATAAACAGGGCCTCCGCAGTTTGCAGGGCCGTGGGGAGACCGGGCAGAGGAAGGAGGTGGCAGGCCTTGGAAAGCGGTCCACAACGACCAGGATGGTGGTGTTACCTTGGGAGAGGGGAATATTGGTAAGGAAATCAACACTCAGGTGAGACCATGGTCGTTGTGGAACTGGTAAAGGTTGTAACTTACCCGCTGGGAGGTGCCTAGGTGCCTTACCCTTACTCCCGTGAGAACCCTCTGTGGCCATGAGAAGGTGGGGTTGTGGAGTGCTAGCCAAGGGATACCTAATACCACAGGGAAAGCAGGAGACTCAATAATCGAAAAAGTAACCTGCTCACAATGAGTCTCCTGGGTGATCATGGTGACTGGTACAGTGACTTCCTTTACAAACCCGGACCCTAATGGTCGACTATCAAGTGCTCTGATGGGGAGTGGAATGGATAGGGGAACCAATGAAATGCCTTGACGGCGTGAGAATGCCCTGTCCATAAAGTTCCCAGCTGCGCCTGAATCGACTAGCGCCTTACACTGGGGAACTACCATGTGATCGGGAAAGTGGATAGGTAGGGTACAGTGCGCAGCAGAGGGCTCTGAATGAGTGTGGGTGTTCAATATCTGGGATGATGCGAGAGTGCCCTGCCTGCCGCCTCCAGGCCCCAAAAAGCGTTGACTACGACGTATGGTGTACTGTCCCTTCTTGCCACCAGAGTGGCACTATCGCTGTCGTCCTCCGCTCTCTCGGATGGCGGCTCCACCCAGCTCCATCAGCTCGGGATCCGAGTCGTCCGGGGTGGAAACGGGCAGACCCCTACCAGGACGTCCTCTGGCTGCCAGCAGGTTGTCCAAACGGATGGCCATGTCCAACAGTTTAGTGAAAGATAACATGGTGTCCCGACAGACTAGCTCCGGTCGGACGTCCTCCCGCAGATGGCACCGAAATGGTCGATCAGGGTCCGCTCATTCCACCCGGACCCCGCTGCCAGAGTCCGAAACTCCAACGCGAAGTCCTGCGCGGTCCTCGTCCCCTGCCTCAGGTGGACCAGCCGCTCGCCCGCATCTCGACCCTCGGGCGGGTAATCGAAGACCGCCCGAAAGAGGCGAGCGAACTCCCCGCAGTCCTCTTTTCGGTCATAAGAGACGGTAACAGCAACATTATGTACAAAATAAGTTACAAACAATAAAAAATAAAAAATAAAATAGCACAATTGGTTAGAAGCCATCCCCTCCGGCGCCATTATCGCTTTCTCGTTGCTTATCTCTCTCCATCTGATGGTTTATTAACCACTATTATAGTTGTTGTGGACAGACTCTCTAAATCCTGCCGTTTTATCCCTCTCTCTGGTCTCCCTACCGCTCTCCAGGTCGATGAGGCACTGTTCCAGCAGGTCTTCCGGCACTATGGCCTTCCGGAGGACATCGTCTCCGACCATGGCCCCCAATTCACGTCACGGGTATTGAAAGCCGTCATGGAGAAGCTGGGGGCCAATGCCAGCCTCACATCCGGGTACCGGCCTCAGTCCAACAGGCAGGTGGAGAGGACCAATTAGGAGCTGGGGAAGTTCCTTAGGAGTCATTGCCAGGACCGGCAGGGGGAGTGGGCCCGGTTCCTTCCCTGGGCGGAGTACGCCCAGAACTCACTTCGTCACTCCTCCACCGGGCTGACTCCCTTCCAGTGCATCCTGGGGTATCAGCCGGCCCTGGCCCCATGGACCCCAAGCCAGACCAAAGCTCCTGCATTGGACGAGTGGTTTCGGCGTGCAGAGGAGGTTTGGAACGCTCCCCACGTGAGGCTCCAGCGCGCTGTCCGCCACCAGAAGGAGCAGGCGGCTCGCCACCGCAGTGAGGCTCCCGTGTTCCATTCGCATCTGGCTCTCCACCAGGAACCTTTCGCTCTGCCTGCCCTCCCGGAAGCTGAGCCCCCGGTTTGTGGGGCCCTTCAAGGTCCTCCGGAGGGTCATTGAGGTAACTTATCGCTTACAACTCCCCACCAACTACCAGATCTCACCCTCTTTTCATGTATCCCTCCTCAGGCCAGTGGTTCATGGTCCCCTGGCTGGTGCCGTCCCCCGAGACACCCCCCCACCTCCCCTGGACATAGATGGGACTCCCGCCTATGTCGTCAGGTCCGTCCTGGTCTCCTGACGTTGTGGGGATCGGCTTCAGTACCTGGTGGACTGGGAGGGGTACGCTGTTGGGTCCCGGTGGCCGACATCCTGGACCCCAACATCATCCAGGATTTCCATCTCCGCCATCCGGACCGGCCCGCTCCTCGCCCTCCTCATGCCTAGGGAGGGTATTGTGACATCTACTCCCGCTCCCCCGCTGCGGTGCTCAACCTCGCCGGTCTACTAACCACCGGCCCTGGCTATCTCGTTACGCACACCTGCTCCCCATCATTACGCACACCTGGACTTCATTATCACCTTTATTAGTCTCCCTTTATTTAGCCCTCTATAGCCTAAGTCATTAGGCAGTATTGTTTCCATTCACGTTCTGTACGCATCTCATGTTTTGTTTCTATGCATTCTTTATTATTAAACTCACCTTCTGCACCTGCTTCCTGACTCCCGGCGTATACGTAACAGTGCTCAACCAAAGTGAGACGAGGTAGAACCCAAAAATGAGTATCAGCATTGACAACAAATAGGCCCTACTCTCGCTCACAATTTAAAAACGTTATTCTTTATTTATACAACTATTAAGGATGCACACACACACACATACACACACATGCACGCACACACAGGGGTGAGGGTGGGGGTGAAACGCTCAGTCAATGGGGCTGTACTGGGAGTAGTGAGGGCTCTTGTGGCAGTAACAGTTATAGAGGCAGCACTGGTTGTAGCGCTGGTACTAGTAGTAGTGGTCCTAGTAGTGGTTCTAGATGTAGTAGTAGTACTAGTAGGCCTAACAGTAGTAGTAGTGGTAGTAGTGGGGGCTGTAGTGGTAGTAGAGGGGGCTGTAGTGGTAGTAGTGGGGGCTGTAGTGGTAGTAGTGGGGGCTGGAGTGGGGGCTATAGTGGTAGTAGTGGGGGCTGTAGTGGTAGTAGTGGGGGCTGTAGTGGTAGTAGTGGGGGCTATAGTGGTAGTAGTGGGGGCTGTAGTGGTAGTAGAGGGGGCTGTAGTGGTAGTAGTGGGGGCTGTAGTGGTAGTAGTGGGGGCTATAGTGGTAGTAGTGGGGGCTGTAGTGGTAGTAGTGGGGGCTGTAGTGGTAGTAGTGGGGGCTGTAGTGGTAGTAGAGGGGGCTGTAGTGGTAGTAGTGGGGGCTGTAGTGGTAGTAGTGGGGGCTGTAGTGGTAGTAGTGGGGGCTGTAGTGGTAGTAGAGGGGGCTGTAGTGGTAGTAGAGGGGGCTGTAGTGGTAGTAGTGGGGGCTGTAGTGGTAGTAGTGGGGGCTGTAGTGGTAGTAGAGGGGGCTGGAGTGGTAGTAGAGGGGGCTAGAGTGGTAGTAGTGGGGGCTGGAGTGGTAGTAGTGGTGGCTGTAGTGGTAGTAGAGGGGTCAGGTATGAGAGAAGCTTTCTCTCTTCTCCGGAATCATTAAATCATGCTAGTGGACTTCATATACCTGATCTGACAGTGAAGGATGAACGTGTCAGAGTAAATGCCAAATCTAGTGTCTTACCACAGAGGCCTCTAGTAGGAGCAGACGTATTGGAGGGGGCGGTGTATTGCAGCACCATGATGCCAGTGCTGTGGTACCACTGTATGTTGACTCCTCCAGGAGTGGTGATCAGGTACATACTGCCTGTGTCCTCTACTGACAGGGTCTGGCGGGAGAACGGCAGCCGTGCCTTGATGTGGTTCACTGACACCTGGACACGCATACACACGCACGCACGCACGCACACACACACACACACACACACAGAGCGAGATAGCATGAGCAGTGTTGTACAGTGTGGTAAAAGTTCAGTATGTGACCAGTTGTCAGTCGGTTGCGGTCAGTGATGGTCACCTTGCGGTCTAGGCGGTTGATGATAATCCTGTAGGAGGGAGTGGTGATGTTCAACTTCTTAAAACACAGACCTGACGTCCCACCACTAGGGCTCTGAGGGAGGGAGAGAGTCCCTGATAAGAATTAACACTATCATCATCACATACATGATGATTAGATGTTAAAGGGAAACTTACCGGTCGTCTGATGGAGTTGACGCTCTAAATAGGAATCAAGACAAAGCCAACAGATCAGAGTCAGGAGCTTATAGAATCCCATAAAAGTTTATAACACCTCTATAATAACGTATAGTACTATAACACTACAACAACTACAGCAGCATATAACAGCTTCTAACAGTGTGTGTACCTGGCTGGTGGGGCATTTGTCCACTGTTCCTATGATTTTCTCTCTGGGCAGGTAGACCAGGATGTAGGAGCCATTATCATACAGCGCCACATTGTTACCGTCAAACGTTATCACACGCAGGTCTGACATCACCGAGCAGCGACCTAACACACACACACACAAACACGGAAACACACACAACGCGGATAGGCAAACACACACAAACAAGGCATGTCTGTATAATGTGTGTGTGCTGGTGTGTATGTAAAGTGTGTATGTTTGTGTACGTACAGTAGTGTGTGTGTGTTCTTACAGGGGCACTGCCAAAGCGGGCAGCAGGGGTCGGTGTTGGTGAGGACAGCCATGCCCAGCAGAGAGCAGCGAGGAGGAGTGGTGTTGTACCGACAGTGGAGGGAGGAGTTATGGAGGAGCAGCTCCCCATTAAAACAGATCAGCTCTGCACACTCATCTACACGGTAGGAGTATGGGGGCTGCAGAGAGAGAGAGAGATAGAGAGAGAGAGAGAGAGAGAGAGAGAGAGAGAGAGAGAGAGAGAGAGAGAGAGAGAGAGAGAGAGAGAGAGAGAGAGAGAGAGAGAGATCAATAAATTCAGCTACTGGCAGAGGGAGTTCTCCAGGGCTGCATGCTCAGCCCTCTTATCTTCTCCATACACACCGTCTCTCACTGATTGGCTCTTACTGTGCAGCGGGCGGTGGGCAGGAGGAAGGGGGGCAGCACTGTTGGCATGCTGACTGCCTCAGGTGTAGGAGAGAAATCTGGACTGGTGGCTGTTTCTGTGGTTATGAACTCCGTCGTCTCTGGGGGTGATGTCGACATGGTAACGGAGGAGGTGTCATATACAACTGGAAATACAGAGGAGGTCTCTGTGGGTGTAGCAACAGGACGATGTGTTTGTGTGGTGGTTGGGGTGTGGGTAGAGGGAGAGAGAGGGGGTGGAGGTGGAGAGGAGGTGGGGAAGGAGGTAGTGGCTGGGGGAGAGATAGAAGACTGGGTGGAAGGCTGGGGAGGGGTAGCAGGAGGAGGTGGTGGAGTGGTGGAGTCGGTCACTGCCAGGCTGGGAGGAGTAGGGGAGGCTACTGTAGTGACCTCTGCAGGGGTCAAGGTTGGGGTCGTGACCCCAGTGGTGCTGCTAGTAGCGGTGGGTGAGGGAGAGGGGGAGACAGAGGTAAAGACTGCAGGTGAAGTGGTGTGCTCGGTCACAGTGGGGGTGGAGGGTGAGGGCAGAGAAGGGAGTGGAGGCGAGGGGGAGTGAGGAGGGGTGAAGGTGGGGGTGAAACGCTCTGTCAATGGGGCTGTACTGGGAGTAGTGAGGGCTCTTGTGGCAGTAACAGTTATAGAGGCAGCACTGGTTGTAGCGCTGGTACTAGTAGTAGTGGTCCTAGTAGTGGTTCTAGATGTAGTAGTAGTACTAGTAGGCCTAACAGTAGTAGTAGTGGTAGTAGAGGGGGCTGTAGTGGTAGTAGTGGGGGCTGTAGTGGTAGTAGAGGGGGCTGTAGTGGTAGTAGTGGGGGCTGTAGTGGTAGTAGAGGGGGCTGTAGTGGTAGTAGTGGGGGCTGTAGTGGTAGTAGAGGGGGCTGTAGTGGTAGTAGTGGGGGCTGTAGTGGTAGTAGAGGGGGCTGTAGTGGTAGTAGTGGGGGCTGTAGTGGTAGTAGTGGGGGCTGTAGTGGTTGTAGTGGGGGCTGTAGTGGTAGTAGTGGGGGCTGTAGTGGTAGTAGTGGGGGCTGTAGTGGTAGTAGTGGGGGCTGTAGGGGTAGTAGAGGGGGCTGTAGTGGTAGTAGTGGGGGCTATAGTGGTAGTAGTGGGGGCTGTAGTGGTAGTAGAGGGGGCTGTACTAGTAGTAGTTGGGGTGGTGGTTGTTCGGTTTACGAAGGCGTAGGGTGTAGGAGTGGGAGGAAGGGACACACCTGAGGACAGACACACAGACATAAATTACTTTAACACCTATTTACCTGTACTTTAACAGATCCTGGTGTGATACACACTCTACTCACAGTCCTCTGTGTAGACACATCTCCTGGTGACCTCATCAAGAACCATGTTTTGGGGGCAGTGAGGGAAACAGCCCTCCACCCTGCCAGACACACATAGACATGGACAAACATTCAAAGAGCGTATTAAACATTCTCTTACATTTACATTTTTAAAAACATTTTTAGTCATTTAGCAGACACTCTTATCCAGAGTTAGTGAGTGTATACATTTTCATACTGGCCCCCCGTGGGAAACGAACCCACAACCCTGGCGTTGCAAGCGCCATGCTCTACCAACTGAGCTACAGGGGACAAGCCAGTGTATAACGGTGTTGTAAGCATGTGTTTCTAAGTGTGCATTTGTAAGCGTGTGCGAGGTGTGGTCTTACGGGGGCAGGAAGTGGCAGCGTGTGGCGGCGGGGTCGCTGCATGTACGAACACACGGACTGGCACATGCATGGTAGCGCCACTCACACATCATACGGTACGGGATCACAAAACTGCTCTCTGTAATACACACATACACAATGTCAACATACACACAATAACCACAGAAAAAGAAACTGTGTGTGTGTGTTCGTACCGCTAGTTTCTGTTTATCACAGAGGGCGTTTTAATCTATCTGTTCTCTTCTACCTTTCCTGGCTGGCAAAGTACCAGGATGTTGTCTCTGGTTTTGAATTTGAAAACTGAATCTGAATGCATCTGAGAAGTTGAATATACACTTTATAAACAAAAGTATGTGGACACCCCTTCAAATTAGTAGATTCGGCTATTTCAGCCACACCTGTTCCTGACAGGTGGATAAAATCGAGCACACAGCCATGCAATCTCTATAGACAAACATTGGCAGTAGAATGGCCTTACAGAAGAGCTCAGTGACTTTTAATGTGGCACCGTCATAGGATGCCACCTTTCCAACAAGTCAGTTACTCAAATTTCTGCCCTGCTCGAGTCGCCCCAGTCAACTGTAAGTGCTGTTATTGTGAAGTGGAAACGTCTAGGAGCAACAACGGCTCAGCCGCGAAGTGGTAGGCCACTCAAGCTCACAGAACAAGACCGCCGAATGCTGAAGAGCGTAGCGCGTAAAAATCATCTGTCCTCGGTTGCAACACTCACTACCGAGTTCCTCTGGAAGCAACGTCAGCACAAGAACTGTTCGTCAGGGCGCTTCATGAAATGGGTTTCCATGGCCGAGCAGCCGCACACAAGCCTAAGATCACCATGCGCAATGCCAAGCGTCGGCTGGAGTCGTGTAAAGCTCACCGCCATTGGACTCTGAAGCAGTGGAAACGCATTCTCTGGAGTGATGAATCACGCTTCACCTTCTGGCAGTCCGACGGACAAATCTGGGTTTGGCGGATGCCAGGAGAACTCTACCTGCCCAAATGCATAGTGCCAACTGTAAAGTTTGGTGGAGGAGGAATAATGGTCTGGGGCTGTTTATCATGGTTCGGGCTAGGCCTCTTAGTTCCAGTGAAGGGAAATCTTAACGCTACAGCATACAATAACATTCTAGACGATTCTGTGCTTCCAACTTTGTGGCAACAGTTTGGGGAAGGACCTTTTCCTGTTTCAGCATGACAATGCCCCAGTGCACAAAGCGAACATTGCTGCGGGGACTTGCTTCCATTCAATGTTCCAACATCTAGTGAAAAGCCTTCCCAGAAGAGTGGAGGCTGTTATAGCTGCAAAGAGGGGACCAACTCCATATTAATGCCCATGATTTTTGGAATTAGATGTTCGACGAGCAGGTGTCCACATACTTTTGGTCATATAGTGTATGAAACGTTGGTAAACTTGAAATTATAGTTTGTAAACTTGATACATAGACAATGAATGCAATATCTACCATAAAAAACTTAAATATTGAATTTGAATAATGAATTAAATTAACATTTTAAAACTGAATGCAATATTAATAAAATTAGGTTTCAAATCATGAAATACAAGTTCAACTTATGAATTCAATGATTCAATTTGTGCATTACAAATTCCCAAATATTACATTCAAATTCAATACCCTAATACATATTCAAAATTATGGAATTCAAATTCAATTTCTGTTGGCACTGACATTGCGCCATATGTGTGTGTATTATGACTTTGTATTTCTGTCTAACCCTCCAGGGTAAAGGAGCTGCTGGTCTTGAAGTTGTCCGAGTTGTCGTATCTCTGAGCGTGTGCAGACGTGCGTGTCAGAGTCAGGAACACTCCCGGCTGGCCAATCAGCTCGAAGGAGGTGCGGCCAGGCAGGAACAGCCCCTGGTGCTGTAGGAAGGAAGCCCTGCGGCCAAACTCCTCCCCTCTTGTCCACTGCTCCAACCGCAGCCCAGCACGTCCCGAAACAACCAGGAAGTAGTTAGGACGCTCCGCTGACTCCAGAGAGATCACCGGGAGACCTGTAATACAGAGTTTAACATACCGGTGAAGCTCACGAGAAATGTGTTTATTTGTGTGTGTGTGAGTGTGTGAGTGTGTGAGACTCACGTGATGTGCGGTCCTTCTGTAGTCCTGCTGTGATCATGAAGTTGAAGAGAAGTCCAGGTGGAGGCAGCCCACCTACAAACTCCCTAACTAGAGGAAACACTGACCCACTGGTTCTGTTCACACCGAAGACTGTAGCATTAAACACAGCACTGACCACTGAGAATGGACCTTCACCTAACTCTACAGAGAGAAAGAGAAAGGGGTGGAGGTTATTCTCTATGTTGAGTGAATATATTAGGATGCTTAGTGCATATACCTGTGTGTTTGTATTTTTGTGTAAGTTGAAAAGTGTTCCTTTGTGAGTAATTTTTGGTTAGGTTCAAACATACCTTGGTTGTAGTATTCACAGTCATAGGCTGAAAGAGAAGAGAAGAACAAACATTTATAGACATACAAATCCACATAGGCACAATATGTGATAGTACTTACGTAGCCAACCCATAATATGTAGATCAGGCTGGGAGAGAGAGATCATGGTATTGTGTAAGAGTGTATGTGTGAATATCTGGGGTCATTTGATGATGGATAGAAAGAATGGTGCAGGAGATATGGAGCAGTGGGGGGACTCTATAGTTCTGTGTACTGGTGTGTGTGTGTGTGTGTGTGTGTGTGTGTGTGTGTGTGTGTGTGTGTGTGTGTATGTATGTATGTGTGTGTGTGTGTGTGTGTGTATAGGAGCATTGAGTGACACAGCATCTATGCTGACAGTGAAAGCAGGAGGAATTGGGTCTGAGGAACAGACCCACATTATGTGTGTGTGTACTCACGACAGACAGAGGGGTTTCTCCAGACCACAGTAACACCGTGTTGACAGCAGGTGTGTGCGTAGGCAGCAATGGACGTACACAGACACTCACAGTCTCCGCCCCGATTACAGTTACACGTGTCGGTCAAGCAGTTCATATAGAACCATGAGACATCCACCTACACACACACACACACACACACATCCACACACACAAACATATGTTACAGGTGTACGTCATGTCTACCTGGGGGGATAGATGTGGGTTAGGGGTGTGTGTGAATAATGTAGCTAGGAATGAGTGACGTGTGTGTGTGTGTGTGTGTGTGTGTGTGTGTGTGTGTGTGTGTGTGTGTGCGTGTGTGTGTGTGTGCGTGTGTGTGTTCTAGGGGGGTGAATAGTTATCATTAATTCAGAGTGGGTCTGAGTGATGGTACATCAGAACAAAGAGATGTGAGTTGAACTCTGGAACACAGGGATCAGATTAGACATTAGAGACTTTATAATACAATGTGTATGGAGGGGTGTGTGTATGTATGTGCGTGCGTGCATGTGTGCGTTCTTTGTCACAACAATAAACTGTAATATTTTAATAACAAATCTTCACATACATTATCTTACTTAAACAAACTGTCAACTTAAAGGTAGACTCAGCGAAATGATCTTGCCACGAGCCGCACGAGATGCAAGACTTCTCTCTCACAAGGTCACACACAATATAATTTACAATATAATGTGCTAGGGTTCACTTGTTTTCAGTTTTCCCCTCCCCACTTAGACCACACCATTTTAATTGAAAACCCAGAAATGAAATTGTTACCCAGACATTTTTTGATATTGAGATCAAATCAGCTGCATTGGGCCTTTAAAGAATCCTGGGGAGAACATTGCTTAAGCAAGACAACCTCCATGTTGGGTCATTCTGAAGTCAGTCAAACCTACACCACCATCTGTTGGCCACTCAGAAAATAACACAACATAACCTCAACAACCCACCACCTAAAGCTGAACACCTTTAACCTTAACCCCCTGTGTGTGTGTGTGTGTCTCCTGAGAGTAGAGCTTATTTACTGAGATCAGATAAGAATCGTTCCCGTACCCCCCTTTCCTGTGTGTGTGTGTGTGTGTGTGTGTGTGTGTACTCACCACGTTGTGACAGGGGGTAAAGACGTCACTGTAGAGTAGAGCACACTCTCTCTTGGCGTACGGCTGTCTACCCAGGTCTCCTTCACACGCTCTCTTCACCACATAGTCACTCTCACACTGACACACACACACAGAGACAAAGTGAGTGGGTGGGTGGGTGCCTGATTTCTCCTAAATCTCACAGGTAGACCCTAGAGAGGCAGGAGACTGGGTTGAGTGGTTGAAGCGAGGTGGCAGGGGGGATAGGGCTAGGGGTGGGGAAATAGGCCTATTTCCACTTCCAAACTAAAGACAAAGCACAGGGAAATATTCTCCAAGTTCCCCCTTTTAGCCTGCCATTACTCTGGGAATAATATTTGATCTTTAGAGAAAATAAATGGTAAATTGGCTGTGAATCGGTTTAGTTGTCAGGTTGGCATTTATTGCTATGACTCATGTACTGGATGCAGCTCTGCAGAGTGGTCACTAGCTGGCACAGCCACAAACTCATACAATCAGATTTTAAACCTTACGCTAACCTTAACCCTAACCTTAACCACACTGCTAACCCTAATGCCTAAAGGCCTTTGCAGACTGTACGTCAGATTCAGTCTTTTACGATTATCACATCACACTGTGCAATGTTACCAAATTAAAATATTGATATAAACCTGGCCAGATTGTACGATTTGCTTCCGTTCTGTCACATTCTGCTATTAGCTTGCGAGGCTACGTCAGCCGACATAGGCTACGTCAACTGCAGCAGTGTATTTGATCTGTGCATGTGCCGGCCCCATCAGCGCAAGCCTCTCTCTATAAGCCAGTGAAGTATGCATCTTAGAAAAAGTTCACACATACAAACGTTATACAGTGCCTTCGGAAAGTATTCAGACCCCTTGACTTTTTCCACATTTTGTTACGCTAAAATGGATGAAATATTTTTTTTTCCTCAGCTCAATTTCGAGTCTCATAGCAAAGGGTTTGAATACTTATGTAAATAACATATTTCTGTTTTTCATTTTCAATAAATTAGCTAAACATTCTAAAAACCTGTGGTATTGTGTGTAGATTGCTGAGAAAAAGAAAAAAAAATGTTTCATCCATTTTAGAATAAGGCTGTAATGTAACAAAATTTGGAAAAAGTCAAGGGGTCTGAATACTTTTCGAAGGCACTGTATGTCCAAACTCTGAATCAAATAGGCTTTCCCAAAAAAACATAGAACATTTATTTTGATTGCCGATTTTGGGCATTTGTCAAAATCCCATCAGCTAGCCTGATTTCAGATGTCACGTAAACTAGGTTATTAGGGAAATCGTTCTTCTTGCAAAGCATGTAAACTTTTAAATCAAACTATTATATTAATCTGACTATTCACAATAATCTTCACCGGGATCGGCTCGTAACACCAGCCACACTACACGATTAGGGCAAAACAATTTTGACACTGCCAGAACTTTGTCAGCCTACGACTGAACGTACTGGTATTTAATAGGCAGACCTAGATCCTGTCACACTGAACGAGCCAAGACGTCCCACAATCATTTACAACCTAAGAATTTGCCCATGACATGGACATTTTGTCTGGGACTCCTTGACAATAAACGTCAACCTGTGTTTAGTTCAATATAGTTATCATTCCAAGTGGGAGTGGAGAGCAGATGGCTCGGAGTTTGTGTACCTGTCCCAGGGCCCAGCTGTCTCCGAAGCCCTGAGCATTGCTGACCTCCATGTGGCTGGATGTGGTCATGTCATTCACTGTCACACTGTCAAAGTTCCCACACAGACCACTCAGGAGACCCTAGACAGACAGGGGGAAGAGAAGGATAGATAGAGGGAGAGAGGGGAAGGTGAGAAAGATAAATAAGGATTAGGGGTGGGGGTAGGTGGATGTGTGAGTGCTGACCTTCCAATGTGGTCCAGCTCAGCTCTGATAAGAGAGAGAGACAGTGTGTGTGTGTGTGTGTGTGTGTGAGCAGTATACAGTCTTATAGTATCCTTACCTTCCAATGTGGTCCAACTCTGATGTGTACGGTCGTCTTGCGGTCCCAGAGAACGGTTAGGTCCTGGTAGGGGAAGTGGATTGCTGTGTAGTAGCCTGCTGACCACAGCTCAAACTCTGACCCCTTACCTACCACACTGGATGGACTCTGGAGGAGTAGAGGTTACAACACACACACACCGGGCCAGACCCGGGTTAGGACACACCAGGATTGTCACATGTACCAAACCTTCTTCATTGAACTCTAATCATTTGTCTGTTAGAGCAGCCATCAGATCAGTCAGTTTCATGTTCTAAATTAGGCTCTGTACTGCCCACCAAGGAGGGCTCATGGACTTCAATGAGTGTGAAATGTGTGAGTGTGTGTGTATGTGTGTGTGCGTGGTACACACAGGCTGCCCTGAGTTGTCGTTGAAGTAGATCTTAGTGAATCCAACATGGATGACCAGCATCTTCATACAGACAATCCCACTCTCATAACAATCCTTATTCTGGGACACGATGGACACCTCACCATCTATACTCTGGAGAGAGAGAGAGAGAGAGAAGAAAGAGAGAGAGAGAGAGAGAGAGAGAGAGAGAGAGAGAGAGAGAGAGAGAGAGAGAGCGAGAGAGAGAGAGAGAGAAGGAGAGAGAGAGGAGTGAGAGATAGAGAGAGAGAAAGCAAGAGAGAGAGAGAGAGAGAGAGAGAGAGAGAGAGAGAGAGAGAGAGAGAGAGAGAGAGAGAGAGAGAGAGAGAGAGAGAGAGAGAGAGAGAGAGAGATGTAAAAAGATGAACCATCGCCTACAGAGATTAACCTGGAGAAGAGTCCCCTAAGCAAGCTGGTCCTGGGGCTCTGTTCACAAACACAAACAGAGCCCTAGGACAGCGACACAATTAGACCCAACCAAATCCTGAAAAAACTAAATGATAATTACTTGACACATTGGAAAGAATTAACAAAACAACTGAGCAAACTAAAACGCTATTTGTCCCTAAACAGAGAGTACACTGTGGCAGAATACCTGACCACTGTGACTGACCCAAAACTAAGGAAAGCTTTGACTATGTACAGACTCAGTGAGCATAGCCTTGCTTTTGAGAGAGGCCGCCGTAGGCAGACCTGGCTGTCAAGAGAAGACATGCTATGTGCACACTGCCCACAAAATGAGGTGGAAACTGAGCTGCACTTCCTAATCTCCTGCCAAATATATGACCATATTACAGACACATATTTCCCTCAGATTACACAGACCCACAAAGAATTCGAAAACAAATCCAATTTTGATAAACTCCCATATCTATTGGGTGAAATACCACAGTGTGCCATCACAGCAGCAAGATTTGTGACCTGTTTCCACAAGAAAAGGGCAACCAGTGAAGAACAAACACCATTGTAAATACAACCCATATTTATGTTTATTTATTTTACCTTTTGTACTTTAACTATTTGCACATCGTTACAACACTACAAATAGAGATAATATGACCCTTAAAATGTCTTTATTCTTTTGGAACTTTTGTGAGTGTAATGTTTACTGTTCATTTTTTCTTGTTTATTTCACTTTTCTTTATTATCTATTTGACTTGCTTGGCAATGTAAACATATGTTTCCCATACCAATAAAGCTCTTTGAATTTAATTGAAATTGAGAGAGTGAGACAGAGAGAGAGAGAGAGAGAGAGAGAGAGAGAGAGAGAGAGAGAGAGAGAGAGAGAGAGAGAGAGAGAGAGAGAGAGAGAGAGAGAGAGAGAGAGAGAGAGAGAGAGAGAGAGAGAGAGAGAGAGAGAGAGAGAGAGAGAGACAGAGAGAGAGTGAGACAGAGAGAGAGTGAGACAGAGAGAGAGTGAGACAGAGAGAGAGACAAAGACAAAGACAGAGACAGAGACAGAGACAGACAGAGACAGAGAGAGAGTGAGACAGAGAGAGAGAGAGAGAGAGAGAGAGAGAGAGAGAGAGAGAGAGACAGAGACAGAGAGAGAGAGAGAGACAGACAGAGACAGAGACAGAGACAGAGAGAGAGAGAGAGAGAGAGAGACAGAGACAGAGAGAGACAGAGACAGAGAGAGACAGAGACAGAGAGAGAGTGAGACAGAGACAGAGACAGAGACAGAGAGAGACAGAGACAGAGAGAGAGTGAGACAGAGACAGAGAGAGAGTGAGACAGAGACAGAGAGAGAGTGAGACAGAGAGAGAGAGAGAGAGAGAGAGAGACAGAGACAGAGACAGAGACACACAGAGAGAGAGAGAGAGAGAGTGAGACAGAGAGAGAGAGAGAGAGAGAGAGAGAGAGAGAGAGAGAGAGAGACAGAGACAGAGACAGAGACAGAGACAGAGACAGAGACAGAGAGACAGCAGTCCTTATTATAGACATTTCAACTACACTCTCGGGAGAGAGAAAGAGTACTGTGTGTGTGTGTGTGTGGTGTGCAGGTCTGTCCTTAGGGCTGGTAGAGTGCATTCCTGGTGCTCAGTGTTCCTTTACTGAGAGCCTCTGACATTTACAGTAACAGCATCACGTTCAGGGTCGCGGTCAGGAGGGAGCAACACACTGAACAATGCAGATAGAAATGTCATGGATAGAGCTGACATATCTTAGTCTACCTGTCAGTTAGATGCATATCTGTTCTGCACTATACACTGAGTGTACAACACGTTAGGAACACCTGCTCTTTCCATGACAGACTGACCAGGTGAATCCAGGTCAAAGCTATGATCCCTTATTGATGTCACTTGTTAAATCCACTTCAGTGTAGATGAAGGGGAGGAGACAGGTTAAATAAGTATTTTTAAACCTTGAGACAATTGAGACATTGATTGTGTATGTGTTCCATTAAGAGGGTGAATGGGCAAGACAAAATATTTAAGTGCCTTTGAACGGGGTATGGTTGTAGGTTTGAACTGCAACGCTACTGCGTTTTTCACACTCAACAGTTTCCCGTGTGTATCAAGAATGGTCCACCACCCAAAGGACATCCAGCCAACTTGACACAACTGTGGCAAGCATTGGAATCAACATGGGCCAGCATCCCTGTGGAACGCTTTCGACACCTTGTAGAGTTCATGCCCCGACGAATGGAGGCTATTCTGAGGGCAAAAGGGGGTGCAACTCAATTTTAGGAAGGTGTTCCTAATGTTTTGTACACTCTGTGTATATTCCGCTGTTTCAGGAGGGATCGGGTGACTAGTGGTCACCCCAGCTCATAGGCCTGGGTAACAGAATAGATCAAACAGAACAGGGAAATGTGTGATCAGAATCAGAAGGAACACCCAA